>NC_068938.1:143459591-143704591 GCF_016801865.2 Culex pipiens pallens | reverse complement strand
GGATTCGTGATCAGGGACAAAAGTTACCCCTTAGGACAAAGTTTCACGCAAATCGAAGAGGGGTCGGGGCAACTGCTGTGTGAGTTGGCGGAGAATTACCCATATGTAAAAATGAAAGCATGCTATAAATATGACAAATTATTGATTTGATTCTTTGGTCTAGCACCTAGAGTAACTTTTTGAGATCAATATATGTTTAGTCGAGATTTGAATGATTGAATACCTCTATTTAGATATTCATGTGAGATGGATTCGCTCGCTATAGATATCATACTCTAGTCGGATATGAGATGATTTGTTTATGGGTGAATTGATGTCAATGTTCTCTTGAATGGTTTTCCGGAATAAAACAAATTAACACAAGGAATACTAACAATGCTGACTTACATTGTATGCAACATAATCTTTGAACTAGCTTTTACAAGCGAAACAGGATTTTCAGACAGCAAACAGATTATACATAACAAAGCCTTCACAGAAAAAAAAATCATGGTAAAATTACATCTGGGAAGGGGTGCATCTTTTATGTCAGAAAAAAGGTGTAATTTTACCTCTGGAAATGTGTAATTTTAACACTTTTCTGGTGTATTGTCACTTTTTCAGTCTAAATTGAGGTAAAATTACATCATAAACGAGGTAATATTCAACCTTCCAAAATTACAGCTTCCAAATTTACATTATTTTTTTCTGTGTTCAAGATATTTTTTCAAAGGCAAGACTGAATATAATATTCTAAGTTGATGATGAATTCCAAATCTTTGTTAAATTGAGCAAGATTCTGCGAATTACTCAAACCAGAAGTCAAAGTCATCGAACAGTTTCTCAAGCAGCAGCAGCAGCAATTATGAGTGCGCCCCCAGTGCTTTTACAAACTCAAAGTAAGCACAAGAATCACTTCATTTGCTTTTGCCAACTTCCCTGGAGCAAACTACCATCCTGGCATGGAAAAAATAAACCACTGAATCTTACTGGACAACTATTCAATTTGTGCTTCGACGACCACCGACGACAATGGCAGCGGGCAGCGAAAAAAAATAAACTTTTCTTCCAAGTGATTGGAGTGGCAAAACCGTCATCATCATCATCATTAAGATATCCCTGCAGGACATTCCACCAGCAGCAACCCAGGTTGCATCCTTCGTTAGTCAGCTTCTGATGACCCAACAAATCAGAACTGTTTCCTCCGGGGCAGGTCAGGGGCATTGGCCCTTGCCACGCTGGAGTTCCTGATGGGCAAGGAATTGAAATTCATCAATTGTAGGTGCAGCACCAGCAAGTCCTTCGGGCATGATTATGCAAGCAACTATCGAACTGTCCCACCACCAGCAGTGTTTATAGATTTGTTTTTTTCTTTTTTTCAGGAGAAACTAAAGAGGTTTTGTGGAGGAACGAAACAAAAACAGTCGACAAACTTGCGCTTTGTAGGAAATAGTTATCTTTGATGATGATAAATTTACATGTTTGTATAAGTTAATACGTTGTTTTAAAGAATTTTAAATAATGAAAATTTAAATTGGACTGAATTGATACCTCAAACTAACAAATTAACAAACTAACAAACTAACAAACTAACAAACTAACAAACTAACAAACTAACAAACTAACAAACTAACAAACTAACAAACTAACAAACTAACAAACTAACAAACTAACAAACTAACAAACTAACAAACTAACAAACTAACAAACTAACAAACTAACAAACTAACAAACTAACAAACTAACAAACTAACAAACTAACAAACTAACAAACTAACAAACTAACAAACTAACAAACTAACAAACTAACAAACTAACAAACTAACAAACTAACAAACTAACAAACTAACAAACTAACAAACTAACAAAACAAACTAACAAACTAACAAACTAACAAACTAACAAACTAACAAACTAACAAACTAATAAACTAACAAACTAACAAACTAACAAACTAACAAACTAACAACTAACAAACTAACAAGCTAACAAACTAACAAACTAACAAACTAACATACTAACAAACTAACAAACTAACAAACTAACAAACTAACAAACTAACAAACTAACAAACTAACAAACTAACAAACTAACAAACTACAAACTAAAAACTAAAAACTAAAAACTAACAAACTAACAAACTAACAAACTAACAAACTAACAAACTAACAAACTAACAAACTAACAAACTAACAAACTAACAAACTAACAAACTAACAAACTAACAAACTAACAAACTAACAAACTAACAAACTAACAAACTAACAAACTAACAAACTAACAAACTAACAAACTAACAAACTAACAAACTAACAAACTAACAAACTAACAAACTAACAAACTAACAAACTAACAAACTAACAAACTAACAAACTAACAAACTAACAAACTAACAAACTAACAAACTAACAAACTAACAAACTAACAAACTAACAAACTAACAAACTAACAAACTAACAAACTAACAAACTAACAAACTAACAAACTAACAAACTAACAAACTAACAAACTAACAAACTAACAAACTAACAAACTAACAAACTAACAAACTAACAAACTAACAAACTAACAAACTAACAAACTAACAAACTAACAAACTAACAAACTAACAAACTAACAAACTAACAAACTAACAAACTAACAAACTAACAAACTAACAAACTAACAAACTAGCAAAACTAACAAACTAACAAACTAACAAACTAACAAACTAACAAACTAACAAACTAACAAACTAACAAACTAACAAACTAACAAACTAACAAACTAACAAAACTAACAAACTAACAAACTAACAAACTAACAAACTAACAAACTAACAAACTAACAAACTAACAAACTAACAAACTAACAAACTAACAAACTAACAAACTTACAAAACTAACAAACTAACAAACTAACAAACTAACAAACTAACAAACTAACAAACTAACAAACTAACAAACTAACAAACTAACAAACTAACAAACTAACAAACTAACAAACTAACAAACTAACAAACTAACAAACTAACAAACTAACAAACTAACAAACTAACAAACTAACAAACTAACAAACTAACAAACTAACACAATAACAAACTAACAAACTAACAAACTAACAAACTAACAAACTAACAAACTAACAAACTAACAAACTAACAAACTAACAAACTAACAAACTAACAAACTAACAAACTAACAAACTAACAAACTAACAAAACTAACAAACTAACAAACTAACAAACTAACAAACTAACAAACTAACAAACTAACAAACTAACAAACTAACAAACTAACAAACTAACAAACTAACAAACTAACAAACTAACAAACTAACAAACTAACAAACTAACAAACTAACAAACTAACAAACTAACAAACTAACAAACTAACAAACTAACAAACTAACAAACTAACAAACTAACAAACTAACAAACTAACAAACTAACAAACTAACAAACTAACAAACTAACAAACTAACAAACTAACAAACTAACAAACTAACAAACTAACAAACTAACAAACTAACAAACTAACAAACTAACAAACTAACAAACTTACAAACTAACAAACTAAAATAAATCTCTGTTTCTTGTAAGCGTTATTATCGACTTTGTTTTATCCGACAAACTGATGGTCAATTCTTCGCCAACTTCGGCGACCATTCTCGGCAACTTCCGCAAGATGACCACATGGACCACTTTTTCGGAAGTACTTCAACGGCCGAGCGAACGGTGTGTGGCACTTGAGCCAAGTCATTGCCATTGGCTGGTGCGTTTTCATTGCACTTTTTTGCCACCCACCATCGCCACCACCCCAAACCTCCCACGGAGAATTGCACGTGTGATGAAAAATGTTTACCTTGATTCGGTTTAAAGGCTATTGAGTTCCGCCTGGTTGGTTTTCATGGTTCAATTAAAGAGCAGCAGCGGCAGCAGTACCAGGCCAATGTGTTGAACGTGGACCGGGAACGTGTTTGTAGAGTAGCGCCCAAACGACGCCCGCGACGAGCCGGATTTTCCTCGCGCGCCGGATGGTGGTGGTCACGTGGTGCACTTGGTGCATGTGTGGCACCGGTCAGAGGTTAGCGGTGCAGTAGGAGTTTTGGTAGGAAAGGATACGCATGGAAGTGCTGCCAGTTTTTTTGTTGTTGATTTGTCAAGTACAAAAAAAAAACATCCGCTTTAACGACTCACAGGTCTTTTGTGTTCTCTTTGTGTATAACAAGTTTCTGCAAGTTTTTTTTTATAAAAAAGCAATCTATTACAATTATTTACCCTCTTAATTTCTTTAGTGAGTATCAGTGTTGATGAACATTCTTCCATCGCTGCGTTTTGACTGATATTATGGAGTTGGATGTAATTTTAGAGAAAGTGAATAATAAAGTCATTGTAAACAAATAGAAAAGGAAGCTTAAAATTATGTGTTTTTTTTATAAAACTAGGAAAGTCACAATAAAATCTCACAAATATAAAACAAATACCAAGTTGCTGTTAGAAGAATGTTTAGCCTAATTATAATGACGACTAGAGCATTGAGTAAAACTTTTTTATGCAATGTTTTTAAATAATTGTCTAGAATTATGAAGTTAAGCAAACTTTTATTTCCTTTGTACGGGCGAATTTAAGTTAACGTGCATATTAGAGTTTAACAAAAATGACTTTTTGGTGGGCATTCAAGGGTTTGTTCCTGTTACGCACCTCGCGACGCTCCAGACGCCATTTGATTTTGCCGGGGCCGATTTTTCGAAAAAAAAATGGCCAAACTTTGATGGTCTGTACCGAGCTTCAGGGTGCTTCAATGTTATATATACCAAAAGAGGCGCAAGGATCTGGCCTACACGCCAGTGATGTTGAAAATAAACGCTTTAGTGGCCAAAATGCTTCAAAATTGAGATTTTTGAAAAAATCTTTTTTTACGGGTTAAATCTCATTAAAAATTCAAATGCAAAGCGCCAGCTCCTGTTATGTCCAATCAAGCTCATATTTTGGATTTGGACTCAGTATGCCCACAGGAAAAAAAAACCCTTGAAAAAAAGTCATTTTTGTTACATCCTAGTATATATGATACTTAGACGTGTCACTAACAATTATTCAATATCACTGGTCAATGATGCAATTTTTTTTTATTTAGCCTGAACTTTGCATACACGTTTGGTATGCCAAAAAATGCATTTTTTTAATCTTCCATTAAAACATACATTTTCTATATAAAGTGTGGAGTGGTCATTAGGGTGGTCCAAATCCGGACTTTTTTGGGACTACTCCCTGAAATCAAAGATTGACCCATCACTAGGCTAAATTCCAAATTTAAGCTCATTCTGACCACGGGAACCCCTCCCTCCAATCGCTTAAAGTTAGTATGGGAAAAATCGTCAAAATGTATGGAGAAAAGCAACTGTTTTACTTTTTTACCTATGGAAGGCGCCATAATTATCCGATTCTTACCATTTCTCAAATGTAGAACCTTCATTAAATTTAGAACAACTTTCCCGAAGACACCATATTTTTAGGATTTTTTCCCGCGAAGTTATTAGCGCCCAAAACTGACCTTTTTTGCGCGGCCAGCTGTAAGGGGTTACCTAACAACGATGTTTATTTCCAATTCGTACACGCACGTGCTCTCTCTCAGGTTCAAACTCTCTCACGAGTTTGCTTGCCTGCCTGCCTGCTTACGAACAAGCGCGCGCTGTTTCTCTGCTTGGACTTTTCTCGTCGTCGTTTTCGTTTGCTATCCGCTGCGCTGCGTTTCTGGCATGTTTATTATAATTTTCAACTAAAATAGCAGGATTGTTTTAAGATATATTTAGCATATAAATTCTTAAATTATGACAAAAATTAAAAAAAACTGCACTGAAAAAAATAGTTTAAAGAAAAGACAGCTTAGGCTCGATTAAAAAATTACAGCAAATGTCATGAGAACAGGGTTTGTTTGTTTTTCCAAGAATTACACGCAGTTTTTCATATATGCTAAAGAAACATGATAATGATTCAATTATTTAAAAAAAAATCTTCAGGTAATATAAATGTTGTTCCTTTAGGTAGTTTGCTTTAACAAAAATATACTCAGTACAAATCAAGGCAATTTTACAATTATTGCTGCAAATTTTTATTCATACTCTCTAAAATTATTTTTTTATTCTTTCTGAAAATTTCTTTCTGTGTTCCTAGACCACCTGCAACAAATATTGCAACTGTTTATCATTTTTTGTCAGTTTACCTGTGAATTTTTCGATTCAGGAAACAACTCTTTCTGCACAATCGTTAACTACCTTCAGATCTTGCAGTTGCGGCCTTCCTTTAAGATACTCATTTGGATTCAGTTTAAAAAAAATCTAAAGAAAATTCCTTCCTTTTTTATCTAAAAAAAACTGCATGGTATTTCTTGTAACAAAAGCAGATAAATTAAAATCCAAAACGTTTGCAATTAGGTTTGGATCAGAACAGATGACGATTCATGGATGAACTAATTCATCAAATTTGTATTCTCTCTCACACGTTCTAATAATATGATATATTTTGTTGATCACATATTACATTAAATTTTATATATCAAAACAAACCTGGTATTTTAGTTCAACATTATAATGAACATGTCAAGAACGCAGCACAGCGGATAGCAAACGAAAACGACGACGACGACAAAAGTCCAAGCAGAGAAACAGCGCGCGCTTGTTGGTAAGCAGGCAGGCGGGCGAGCAAGCTCGTGAAAGAGTTTGAACCTGAGAGAGAGCACGTGCGTGTACGAATTGTAATTAAACATCGTTGTTAGGTAGCCCCTTACAGCTAGCCGCGCAAAAATGGTCAGTTTTGGGCGCTAATAACTTCGCGGGAAAAAAATCCTAAAAATATGGTGTCTTCGGGAAAGTTGTTCTAAATTTAATGAAGGTTCTACATTTGAGAAATGGTAAGAATCGGATAACTATGGCGCCTTCCACAGGTAAAAAAGTAAAACAGTTGCTTTTCTCCATACATTTTGACGATTTTTCCCATACAAACTTTAAGCGATTGGAGGGAGGGGTTCCCGTGGTCAGAATGAGCTCAAATTTGGAATTTAGCCTAGTGATGGGTCAATCTTTGATTTCAGGGGGTAGCCCCAAAAAAGTCCGGATTTGGACCACCCTAGTGGTCATACGAAAATGCTACCCAAATTTGAAAAATCTATATCTTGAGAAGAGAAGACATTTTCTGATCGATTTGGTGTCTTCGGCAAAGTTTTAGGTGAAGGTAAGGACAACTCAGGAAAAAATAGGTACGCTCTAAAAAAACCGTTTTAAATTTTACTTTTAAACACCGGTAACTATATTGCGAGATCGCAGTAAGCTATGGTCGCGTCCGGTTTGTTTGATTTTTCGCTCCGCGCTTTTTTCGTCTTCTGAGGATTTCCGTCAAATTCTTATCGGCTAGTTCTAGACGAACTTGTGATTGGCAGTGGACAAGGTGGAGATGGTGGAGATATCCGGGATTCGCGTTGCGTTGCTGCATGTCCGGGAAGACGTCGCTGACCTGGAATAAGGCCTCAATCGCGCAGATGACGAGGAAATCTTGGCTGATTTGATGCGGCCGGATTGGCGGCTCCTAAGAACTTAGGAGCTGCAGGTTGGGACACAATCTGGCTGTGTCTTTCGAAGATTTTAAGATTTGCTGATTCTTGGTGAGAGCTTTCCATCATTATTTGCAAAATGATTATATTCCCTTATATTATTATACTATAAATTCAATAGCCCTCCTACCCCTTCCTCACTTTCCCATTCCTTAATCCCATTTTGCCCAAATCCACTTCCCCCTAAAAATATAATTATCTGCCAAATTTACACTAACAAACCACACCTAACTGATCCGGAGCGTTTGGTACGGTATGTCCACGCATCCTTCCTCCCCTGTAGATTCTGTGGAATGTGATCCGTTCACAGAATCCTCTCTGCGGTAAACACAACGCAGTAGGGCTGGCCGCTTTCATTTTTGTATTACATTTTCGGGTGATCTCGGATGTAATGCAATTATTAATATAGATAAGAAAAGTGCTTGGGGCGTAATCTAATCACAAGACTTTCCAGCATGCTTTCATCGGACTGGCTGCGTTTGTGTTAGATTAGATTAGATTAGATTAGATAAACACCGGTAACTATATTGCACAAATGCGTCATTTTTCGAAAAAAAATTGTTGGATATGTTTCAGTTGACAAAAAATGCTATCTTTCAGCGATTGCACAAGGTGATTAAAATGTGTTTACTCAAGTCATGATCTTTAGAAAAAAATAAGCTGAGTAATTATCGTTTTTGAAAATCGACTTTTCTTTGTATTTTTGATTTTATGGACACTTTTTACACTTTTTTTTGGTTAAAATTTTAGTTTTCATATCCTAAAATGCCTATTGCTTAAAATATTTTCAATTTAACTGAATTCTATTTTACGATACTTTATTCACGTATGTTTATAATTTGAAATTTGGAAAAAATATCATATTTCATAAATTTTTCACTAATCCTTGTTCTAATTTTGCCTTACGATTGTTTTTTTTTTTTTGGATTTCGGTGAGAACAAGACTAGAACAAATCAATTAGTACTCTGATTTCCGCATTTATTGCTCTACAATAACCTGTCCCTATTCACTTGGTAGTCCCGATTTTCCATAGTTGGCGGTAGTGACTTAAAGATAATTTGTAATATCTGTTTTATACAAAACATGAAACTCTAAACAAGGTTGAAATTATACATTGACTGGCATAATTTTATATGCTATCGTTTCTTTTTTTCACAGTTTTAAAGGTTTTTGTCATGATTTTCTAGTCATGTCATACACAAAAAATATATAGACAAGAGACTTTTCTAATTTGAATCACACTTGTGTTTTAGAGCAATTCCATGTCAAATAGGGAATCGGTTGTAGCCGACCCTCTCCGATTTCAATGAAACTTTGTAGACATGTTATCCTACGCTTATATAAGCCATTTTTGTGTATATGAAGCCAGTTTCACTCGATAATGACATTTGAGAAGAACGTAAGTGTTTTAAATATTTTGTATTTCGTAATTTAAATATTGCTGTATCTCGAAGCCGTTGCATCGTATCAAAAAGTGGTTAAAGACAAACTTGTAGGAAATTTGACGGGCTTTCCAAAAAATACACTGAAAGAAAAAACACTCCACTTTTATGAGATTGTTTGATTTTTAAGTTTATAAGTAAAATTTGATGCTACAAAAAGACTCACGAATAATTTAGGATGGAGCAGCTCATCTAAAAAAATAGAAAAATCATTTACTGAAACTGTTTTTTTCAAAAGTGCTCTAAACCTAAAAAATTTCAAAAACCGATCACGAGAGTCGATTCTCAAGACAATTTTACATAAAAGTCTCAATACTGATCATTGTCCTAAGTCCAATCCTTGAAAAGCTACAGCGGTTAAAAAAAATGGAAAAATAGGGTTTTTTTGATGGTTTTGGCAATTTATATATGACAGACTTGATTTTTCAGTCCCGAAAATATTTTTACCGGAAAGCTCGTCTTATTTCCCATAAGTTTGTCTTTTAACACATTTCAATTGGATGTATGGGCTTACAGATATAAACTAATTATATTGCTCATAACGGAACACATAATATTTTTTCAGTGTACTATGGTAACCTGGATAGTAAATAAGCTTAAATCATCAAAAAAAACGAGTTATTTTACAAAATGGTCAAAAACATTCTTTTGGAAAATTAGACGAGCTTTCCGTTAAAAATATTTTCGAAACTGAAAAATCAAGTCTGTCATATAGAAATTGTCAAAAACCATCAAACACCCAACTTTTCAACATTTTTATTTTTCAAACCGCCGTAACTTCACAAGGATTGGATTTAGGACAATGGTCAATATGGAGAGAAATTGTCAGGAGAATCGATTCTCGTGTTCGGTTTTTGGATATTTTTATGTTTAGAGCGCTTTTGAAAAAAAAAACAGTTTTAGTAAATGATTTTTGTATTTTTTCTGGTGAATTGCTCCATCCTGCATTTTTCGTGAGTCTTTTTGTAACATCTTAGGCTATTTCTCAAAAAATTGGAACGAAATAAAATCGTGGGCTCACCTACAAATTTTACTTATAAACTTAAAAATCAAAAAATCTTTTAAAAGTGGAGTGTTTTTTTCTTTCAGTGTATTTCTTTCAGAAAGCCCATCAAATTTCCAACAAGTTTGTCTTTGACCACTTTTTGGTACGATGCAACGGCTTCGAGATACAGCATTATTTAAATTACGAAATAAAAAAATATTTAAAACGCTTACGTTCTTCTCAAATGTCATTATCGAGTGAAACTGACTTCATATACACAAAAATGGCTTATATAAGCGTAAGATAACATGTCTACACAGTTTCATTGAAATCGAAAAGGGTCGATAAAAAAGTACCTGAAAAATTCCTGATTTGGGCTGGAATTGCTCTTCATTTAAAATCCAAAGAACAGCAAAGAACAAAAACACATTTAAAATTTTATTTAAGCATTCTTGAAACTACTGTCCATGTAAAGATTGAAGTTTAGATTATCATCAATTAACAGTATCCATCTAATTCTATGATTTTAAGAGTGAAAAACATAACACTTAAAATGAAAACATAGATTTTATGACTGTTTAAAACAAATCCCGGGATCCTGGGAATTCCCGGGATTCCAGAACTATTTTTCTCGTTTCCCGGGAAATTCACAACCCGGGAAAATTGACGCTTTAGGCAAAATATTCTATTCAATTTTGTGCATTGGTTGTAGGAAGCAAATTTTCGATTTGTTTTTTGACTTTTTATTTCTTATAGTTGAATTCCCAAATTTTGAGTTATTTTTTTTCTTAAGTCATTTAATTTTTAAGTTTTGCTAGGATTTAGAGTTAAGCGCCAATCTAAATTTAAATTTTGTGAAAAATTAGTTTTTCTAAGTCTCATTTTATTATCTCTAATTTGTTAACTCGCGATATTTCGTCTAAGACATTGATTTTAAGTGTAATTAAAACTACGGGAATTATTCAAGCACATATACTTTCCATGTTCGCATAAATGTCCCATATGCAAAAAACAGTTTTTTTGAAAAGGTCCAGTAAACCAAATTTCCAGTTTTTGCTTTTTGGGTATTTTTGAAACCGCCTTAAGTCAGGGGTATTAAAAATACCCAAAAAGCAAAAACTGAAAATATGGTTTATTGGACCTTGAAAAAACTCCAGAATTCCTCATAATTTCTAGAAAAAAGTACTGAACAAAGAAGGCTTTTCTGAAAAATCACAAGATTAAGAACCAGTTTGGTTGAATTTGGTTGCTAAAGTCCCGAGTTATAATTACAAATGTTATGGTAGTCGAGATCGTATTTGTGTCAAACTCGTTCTGACCTGCAATACCTTTGCTCTTTGTCGCACTTACATTATTTTTAAGGTATCTCAAGATAATACGACAGTATTGAAAATATGTACTTTCATATGAAAAGTGACAAAAATGCACGGAGTTTTTTTCGGTTTTTATTTTATAACTCAGGATTAAAATTGAATTTTGGGGATCTGTAAAGGACAAAAGGTGAGGCATTGTGAGCTGCACAAAATGGCGTTCTTAATTCAATTTTGCCCAAAATGAACGTGTGACAAGTTAGCATGACAGTGACGATATGCCAATCCAAAAAACTCTACAACAAAAATGATCCATCAAATTACATCTTCGTAAAACATGATTTTTGACAGTCTTGGCAGCACTGCTCCCGCTTGACCAAACCACACGCACCCAGACGTTCGTACAAGAGGAAAAGCTAATTTATATTTCACTGGCTTCTCCCAGAGCTTATCCGAAGCAAAAGGATTGCATACGGCTTCTGTTTGGTTAACGCTCGAAAGCTTGCAAATTCGTCTCTAGGGGTAGGCAGGTCCATTGTTGGAAAAGTTGCAATAATTAGAAAAATCCTGGGAAAAAATCAGTTCGACATAACGTTTTTTTTCAAAATGTATCAATTATATTTTTCGTGTTCTTGTAATTGGCAATTCGTTCACTGATGACTCAGATCCATCGCTAGTCACGGTGGTTTCTGCTTTCAATTCCGGAAAAGGAAGGATGCCAAACCTGTGCGAATGTGGCCGAGAGGTGGTTTGATGCACACTGGACTGGATTTTCAAGCGCATTGTCAAGGTCTTCAGCTGGCTCTTCTCCTCGCTGTTACGAAATATGTTCACATCCGGTAGCCAGCAGTCTTGCTCTGGCCACACTTCCCAGCATCCTGGCACAGGTGTATGGCCAGCCCAACCCGGTCTCTGCGGTAGTTGTGTTGGACCATTTGGTGTGCTACATGAATGTAGTGTTAAGCGTAGCGTAAGTACCTAATGGTCAGCACCACGATGGCGGGTCGTGAGGTTCTATTGGCATACTGTTTTAGCCCTACATAGTGCCAAGATTTGCCGTATGTTACCGGAAGCTATTAGCAGCAATTGGTTATGTACGCAACAGTCGTACTCAGAGCTATCATTTTCTCCAATGAGCCAATTTTACATCCAAATGATTAGTTCAAAATTGATCTTGAAATATTAAATTGCCTGATTTTGACAAAAGCTGGCCACAAATCAATAATAAAAGATTATTTTGTAAACTTTCACTTAAAAAACAATCAGATTATTGGATTCAGTTGTTTGACGTTTTAGATAAAGCAAATAGGGTTAAGAATTTCAATTAAATTTAGATTTAACAATAATACATGTTGCCCGCTAAACTAAAAAAAACTACACATTTCTCTTCTGTTTCGCAAGTAAATTTTTTTAAACATTTTCCTACATTTTTTTTTTTGTTTGATCGTGGTCGGTTAGTCGACAAACATTTCCCGAATTATTAACAAATAAATCGTTATTAATATGGTTATATTTTTACAATATTCTGTGTGTGAAAATTGAAGTTTTCATAAAAGTGTGGTTACAAATCAACAAATTTTCACATTCAATTAATTAGTGACCAGTTCCCACCTTGACAGTTTCCCCGACGCACCAACGATTGAAAGATCCCTTTCAACACCTTTCATCCGTTTCGTCACATACACCTCGTTAACCATTTGAACCTTCCCATCGGTGCCATTCGTCGTCCATTCTCATCGGTTGTGGCCACAACACCTGGTCACGAAGTGTGTGTGCGTGTCAATGGGCGCGCAAATTCTAACTTGTCACACACATTCGATTGTGTGCGCGCGCCTTTACCGTTTGTTTTTTTTTTCCCGCCACGAAGTGCATTATTGTGTCAATAGTACTGGAGGAAAGACTCGCTCTCCGTGTCCTAGATGATGCACCTTCGGAGCTCAACTGTTGGTCAGCTGGCGAAGGGACCGCATGCGTTGGGACGCACGGATTCCGAAATGAACGAAGCACGGTGTGTTTTCGGTGAACTCTATAAAGTAATGAAAAAAACTTTTGTTGAAAATCCAGTTAAATAACACAACCTTTGAAATTAATAAGCATTTGTCTAATAGGTATTTCATTTGAACTTTTTCATATCTTTAAAAAAAAATTTGGTCAAGTTTTCCATCCCACCAAGGATATCCACTATGGTTCGTTTTAATGATATTTCAAAACGAAAGAGCGTACGATTCTCAATAAAATTAAACAGAAATTAAAATGTTTTAATGTAAACTGCATTCAGAGTTCATTAAATTAAAAAAAAAAAACAGCGTTTAAAATACCAAAAACGACAATAGTTCGTCGCTCTCGTGCTAACATGTCGTATGTCGATTTCGGGCCAAATTGAGTTACTCGTTTTTGTTTATTCAAGGTCAAACATTTAAACGCATTTTTCTCGGACCGTCAAAAAGCGACGTACGACAAGTTAGCACGACGGCGTCGAGTTCCAGAATCCAAACGGAACTAAATTTTTGTTTTTTTTACATGTTGTTTTCAGTGGTAAAAAAAATTCCTGAAAGTTTCGTACGACTTGGATGTGCTGAAACATTCGGCTGGTCGATTTGGCGTTGAAACCGTGTATAATGTCACTTGAGTGGGTTCTAATATTAAGCTCAAATTAGTGAAATTATTTCTCACCACGTTTATGCTTTTTTTCTGAGTAAGCACGAAGCACGAATTTTTCTGTACGACCACGAAGGATTTAAAATGGATTTTTGATTCAATTTTTATAAATTAACAGCGCTGCCCTTTTTGACAGAAAGCAATAACTTTGAAAAATAGTTGCATTGGCCTAAGAGAAAACTTGATCAGAAATGGTTTTCGTGTTCCTGTTTATTACCGTTGTGCATAAATGTTGACATAGGGCTTGAAGGTCCTATTCTCTTCATTTTTGTTGTCTTGGGCAAAGTTATATGTGATTTGACAATTTGACCTTAAAAAATTGATGCACGTAGAAAACAATCACGACGATTTAATTTTATTCTTTTTAACTTACAGTTAAATTATAAAAAAATCATTTTTTGTTTGTTTTGTAAATACTTTGTTGGACTAAAAAATACACATTTGCGCTATAGTTCAGGATGATGCAAAATCTGGTTCAAAGAAATAAAAAAAAAAACTGAAAAAATCGAAAATGTTGTCAAACAAATTTTTTTTTTCAGTGTGTGACAGGTTGTGCTTTGATTTGGATGAAACCTTCAGTGATTGTTTGTCTATACATGAGATGAACTCATGCAAAATATGAGCCCATTACGATAAAGGAAAGTGGGGTAGAGCGAGCATTGAGTGTTGAGTGAGTGTTGAGGTTCAAAAAACATTAAAAATCATAAAATTGCTCGCATTTGCGTGATGAATAACAACTCTCTTGGTTGCATTTGAAAGGTTAGAAACACTTCAAAATGTTCCATAAATATCCGGGATTAGTTTGACTTTTCCTCATAGCCTTTTCAAATTATTGTTAAAAATGGATATTTAAAAACTCCAATATTGGTTTGCAACAGCCTCCAACACCTAATTAGCTCAAATGTTAAGGAATTTCGAGGGCTTTAAGCCTATGGTATTACCTTTTTGGCCAATCGAAATTTTTCTCGTAAATTTACGACTTTTCTATGAAAAACTTTTTACGCCCTAAAATTTTGCCCTATAGGCCATCAAGGCCATTGTTCAATTTTGACATATGTATTTGGAATCCTCGGGAAATATCACGTAAGTTCGAAGTATTGGAGTTGTAAATTTGAAACTTACGTAGTTATTGTTTAACGAAAAAAAAATGAACCATTTTCTTTCTTTAACTTTCAACCTGGCTGATAACGACCATTTTTATTATTTGTATTTTTTATTTGGCTCAAACTTTTTGGGGACCTTCTCTATCATCAAAGAAGCCATTTTGTGTCATTGGTTCACCCATACAAATCTCCATACAATTTTGGCAGCTGTTCATACATAAATGAAACGTAAATTTTCGAAAATTTGAAACTTTTCAAGGAATTGTTTGGTTGATTTGGTGTCTTCGGCAAAGTTGTAGGTATTGATGAAGATTGTTCAGGAAAAATAGGCGCACGAAAAATAAAATTGGTGATTTTTTACAATTTTTGTTAAATCTTTTATTTTCACTTTTTTGTATGTTTTCGGGAACAAAAACCTGCATCTTTTAAGCCATTCAGAAGTACGGATCAAAATGTTGCCGCAAGTTGTGATATTGTTTTGAATAGGGATTTTTGTTAAACGAGTTATGATTTTTTTTAAATAGTGATTTTTGATAAAAAGGTAAATCTTGTACTTAACGTTTTCTTACCTGATTTTTTTAAATGTACAATTGGATTTGCAATCGAAAATTACTTTACAAAATATAGCCATTAAAGTTTTAAATGCTTATTTTCATCCATTTTAACCCTTTAAAAAATGAAAGTTAAAAAAAATCTTCGATTCACATTTATTGAAAATCAAGTTCGTTTACAAGGATACTAGATGACACCAGAAAAAAGCAGCTTCTTAATTTTTCTTAACTTTCATTTTTAAAGGGTTAAAATCGATGAAAATAAACATTTTTATACATGTTTCTTATGTGAAATTGTCTCAGAAACACGAATGTGATGAAATTATCACCAGAAATTGAGATCTAAGGGGTCCCCCGAGCAAAACATTACAACCAAAAATTTCACTATAAGTAAAAGTGTCTATTTAATATGTTAAACTGCCTTACCCAAAGCGTTCTCAGTCTCAGATGGTAGTCCCAGATGTCCCCTACAAGCTGCAGGTCGAACCGAGTTGATATCTGGATGGAACACTTTTTTATTTGAGTTTGAAAATTATGCTGTTTTTCACTAAAATCCCAATAGAATCCCTTTAGATTTAACCAATTGGGATGCTTCTCCCTTCATTTTGTTGCATTTTGTAAGCCCTTTTAGATGCATTTTTAATTTTGGAATTAAATTGAATTTTGCTTAAGTTATAGCCTTTTTATGATTTTTTACGTTTTTGAACCTTCAAACTTTGTGTCCCGATTTGCCCCACTTCCCGTTGACCTAGAGTGCTCATATTTTGGCCAGATGCTAGTTTTATATAAACAAACAACCCCTGAAAATTTTAGGCAGATTGGCGAGGTCGATGCGAGATGGGTTTGCTTTGCTCGTGGACTCGCTCTTAAGTTTTGTCTGAAAAAATCAGGTTTTTTGATTTTTTTTAAATCGTGTCCATTATTGTCCATTCCTAAATATACTTTTTTGCAATTCCGTCGTGAAACTACTTACTTTTCCTGTCATTCTTGAACGACGAAATAGCCTACTTTTCTGTACCAAAAGTAGCAAAATCGAATAGCTACACTTTTCAAAATAAATGCTGAAAAGTTCTACTTTTCAGCACTGAAATGGGTGCTGAAAAGTTGAACTTTTCAGCTTTTGTTTCGAAAAGTAACACTTTTCAACATTTTTTTGATTTAAACGATTTATTGACAAAATATATGAAAATTAGACTTAAAATTTCACTCAATGGGTGTTTTTCGAAATTGCAAAAAATGTTGTATGGAACTCGTTGCAAAACTTGATTTTTTCAGCACTCTTCGTATTTATCCAACTCGGTGAACCTCGTTGGATAAATGCACGACTCATGCTGAAAAAATCCTCTTTTTGCAACTTGTTGCATAAACTACTATTTTTCAAAGGTTAAGAAAATTTCCTACGATTTCGTCTAAAAATCATTGCAGATTGGACCTCTGGTTGCTGAGATACAGCGGCTTAAAAAAGAAACTGGAAAATTGAAGTTTTCTAAGTTTTACCCCATATCCGGGTTTGGTGGAGAATTGCTCAGTCTCTTGAAATTTAAAAATAGTTTTTTTTAGTGTCATCTAATAAACCCTCATTTTTCAGCTCGCGTTATCTTGGAAACAATCGGATCGATTTGTTATGTTAAAGATTAATAGTTTGTGAAATTTTGTGAAATAACTTTGAAACTAAACAATCAAGCCAAACTTTTAAACTGCTAAAAATGCGTGTTTTTAGCTTTTGATGGTTACTCTTGATTCCAAAATTTCAAAATTATTTTGGCTGAGAATTGTTTCCGGCCACTTTTATTTTTGCTGACAGTCTTTTCAATGTTTAAAAACGTTACTTAATCCACCCTTAGGTGGTTGGTGCCTTCCTCTCATTCAAAGGGTAATGCTATCCAAAATAGACACGCTCGTGGGAAGGTCTTTAAATTACCTATCCAAAGATAGGTCGCATGATATATTTGGAATACGTTTTCATCTAAATATCTGAGAACTAGCCTCCAAAAAGTGTATAAATAACTCTTAAGTGCTTATAACTTTTGATAGGGTTGTCAGATCTTCAATGTTTTGGACGCGTTGGAAAGGTCTTTTGATTACCTGTTCAACGACGGGTTGCATGATTGATCCGGACAACGTTTTCATTGTGATATCTGAGATCCGGCTTCCAAAAAGTGCATAAACAACACTTAATTGCTAATAACTTTTGATAGGGTTGTCAGATCTTCAATGTATTGGTCGCGTTGGAAAGGTCATTTAAATATCTTTCTAAAAATGTATAACATGCTGGGGTTTCTTACAAAAACCACCCTTTTTACAATCTTCCGGACTTTAGTCAAAATCGTTTTTTTAGCATAACTTTTGAAGTACTTTACCAAACTTCATAATTTTCAATAGGGACTTATGGGACCCCAAGACGAATCGAATGAGACCAAAACGGTCCAAATCGGTTAAGCCAGTGCTGAGATAATCGAGTGCATATTTTTTGGTGCACAGACCCACATCCCTACACACAAACACACACACACACACACACACACACACACACACACACACACACACACACACACAGACATTTGCTCAGATTTCGATTCTGAGTCGATAGGTATACATGAAGGTGGGTCTAGGAGGTCTAATTGAGAAGTTCAGTTTTCGAGTGATTTTATAGCCTTTCCTCAGTAAGGTGAGGAAGGCAAAACTGGTTTTAGAAATGAACATTAAAAATTGATAACAAAAAACTCATATCGAAATCAACCACACCGTGCCACCGACGAAGGAAATAAAATAACGCGCGCAGTCTCCGGAGAGATTGCAATCACTCGCGTGGGGTTTCTCTTCGCTCGCACGACACATACCGGGAATACGAGAATTGACGAACGCCGCCGCCGCCGTCCCGAAACGATGAACAAGCATAACCTATCCCAACATTCTGGCCAGTGCGGCCAGACGAAGTAACGGCAACCTGTTGAATTCCCATCGTGCCGGCGTATCTTCGTCGGAGTCAGTCGGTCAGTTGCATCCCCTCCGCCTCGTACTCTCTCACGAAGTCGCGCAACATAACGCCTCGGCAGGTATCATGACTGGTGGAGGAAGATATGCTGAGTTTTTTTATTTTTAGTTTCTACTTTTTATTTTTCATTCAACAACACCAACAAAAATAAGTTCGCTTAAAAATGGAAATATTTTTTCCTTTAAAACGTGATTTCCTTATGCCATTCATAAACCATTGTCGTCATTATCGTTACCGGATACTTGTCTTCACTCAAACTCTTATCTATCCGATTCAGATAACCCAACATCTTCGAGCGCTAAAAAAAGGTGTACTCCACTTGACTGAACAGCAACAGATCTTCTGCATTCTATTTGAATTATGTACATTCTTAGAGATTTGTTTTTTATTGCATCATTGATCAGATTTAAGATTGAAACTAATTGCTTTTCTTTAAGGTTGTGTATTTGTTTGAAGAAAATAACAGTTATACGAATTAAAACTTTATTTTAAAAATCACTTCACTTTTCCACGTTTGCGTTCATGAACATGATATTTACTGAGGTACTCGATTATGAATATCTACAAAATACTCGATCGCCGTGTGATCCACCTCACTTTTTTCGTGTATCGGATTGAGTGCTTCTTGGATTTTTATGTTTCTCGTACAGTTGGTCAACAGCAGGTCCAGAAAACGTCCTCTTTGATTTTTCACATGATTCACCTGGTGTAGCCCCAACTGAAGCATCCGGATGTAAATGAATGTAGCCGTTGAATTCGTGACGCTTAAATCCGGCATAAGCAGGCACCTGTTGGTAGGGTTCTTTCGAAACATGATACTTTTCTGATTAAAGTCTCCATAGATATGGACTTTGACTTCGGACGGAAGACCTCCCATTATTTGTTCTGCACATTGAAAGAATCGTTCATATTGTTCCTTTTTTGACTTGACTGAAAAGTATACCGCCGCAAAAACATGAATCTGCCCATCACTGAGGTGCACTTTTGTCCAAACTTGTTGAAATTCTCTGTCTGTATAATCAACAACTAACCGCTCACACTGGTATGTTCTTTTGACGGCCACCAGAACCCCACCACCGTGTTGCAGCACCAATCGATCTCGATCGCATCGAAAAACCGTGTATTGATTCTGGAAAAGTTTCGCACTGTCAATATGATCATACCAACTCGTTTCGGTAAGTATAACAACGGCGTCGGACCGCGTGGCCAATTTAGTCCTAATTTGTTCGATCTTGCTGTCACTTTCCATACGATTGATGTTCTGGCAGTAAATCTCTAGCTGACCTGCGTCCACATCTATGGTCTCCATCTGCTCACTAGAATTTTGACTGCTGCTGTTTAGTTGATCCCATAAGTCATCGTTTTCAAGTTCTAACGCCTTGATGCGATCGTTTGCCCCTTGAATTCTTTCGAGCAGATCTCTCACCATTTCCGCATACTTATGTTCTTGGAGCTGCTCTCGATTCATCGGCGGATCCATTGTCGTGAGACAACCACGGTTGAGGTCTTCCAGGCAACTGATACTGTGATTACCTACTTCGGCAAGACTGTTTGGCCAGAATCGAATAATCGCTGATTAGCTTATCAGAGACGCACATGTGCATTTCAAGTACCGATAACTGGTACGAATAGAGACTGCAAAGTCAATGTAAATGGTAAATACGTGGAAAGTTAGCGCTATTTCTATT
Source organism: Culex pipiens pallens (assembly GCF_016801865.2). Taxonomy (NCBI): domain Eukaryota; kingdom Metazoa; phylum Arthropoda; class Insecta; order Diptera; family Culicidae; genus Culex; species Culex pipiens. The sequence continues at coordinate 143,684,296 of NC_068938.1, read as the reverse complement.
ATTTAAATAATTTTGGAATAATCAGTTACAAAAATCTAATAACGGTTTTGTCATACACTTTATGTGTTGGCAGTAATGTCTTCATCTTTTGATACATACAGGGCCGTAGCCAGGATTTTTGTTCGGGGGGGGCTTGGGTGCAAAAATTCAAGGAGTATAAAAATCAGCAAATCATTTATACCATCACTTGGTTTGTGGTATAATTATTGAGATGAATTGTAAAATTTTAATGTAATGTATGCAAAAAAGTTTTCGAAGATTTTCATATTAAGTTATCAATGTATTTATTGAAGAAACTCGTTCGTCATTTTTTTTTCTTTATTTTAACAGCTAGGGGACCATCCACAAACCACGTGGACAACTTAGGGGGGGGGGGGGGTTCGGCGATTGTCCACGCTCCATACAAAAAAGATTTTATTTGTATGGAAATTGTCCACGATGGGGGGGGGGGAGTTGAGAAATCCAAAAAAGTGTCCACGTGGTTTATGGATGGTCCCTAGTTTGTATTAAAGGAGTAGAGAAAGTGTTTTTTTAACATTTTCTTGAATTGTTTAATTGTAATCCAATTTCGTGATAAACGTCGCTAAATTTAAAATATACTTAACTTGAATCAAATTTTTGAAAGCATAAATTTTTTTAAAAAGAAATATCGATTTATCTAACCATAAGTATTATGTTTTCTGTATTTTATACTGAGAGAAATTTTAAACCGTCTGGATTTACATTTTCAGCTGTGTGATAATTGTGATGGTTTATCTAACATTTTTCATTTTTTCTAGCATAACATAAAACTCATAACTGGAATATTTGTTTTTCTTAAAATTTTATAAACAAACTTAAACAATGTTTTATTTTAATTGTTCTAAGCTATTGAAGCCATTTCATATTTTGCGAAGCTCCTGGTGCTCTCAAAAATAAATAATTTTAATGAAATACAAAAAAATATAATCGTTGAAATTTCAGCTTCTGAAGTGTCTCCATGGCAACAAAAAAAAATTACGTCGAATCTCAAGTTTACATCAACTGAGTTTACATGTGATTCATTTTTTCCGTGTCGAGTAAATTCACATTTTTTTTCTGTGTAGGCCTATAATAAATATATATTTTAAGAAAAAAAATCAGTGCCTGTGTTTAATTTTAATGTGTTAAAAAATTTAGATAAAATGTATTAAATTAATTTTTAACGCCAAAATATTCACTGGAAGAGTTGTTAATAATGCATATGTAACCATTTGTAAATGCATATGTAACCGTTAAAATTTTCCTCGATTGCATCAAACATTAAAACGAATTATGTTTAAATTTAATATTCCGACTAAACGCCATTTTCAAATTCATTACTCATTGTATTCTGAAAATTGGTCCTGAATTTGAGCAAAAATAAAATTTTAAAACATGACAAAAAAATTTAATCAGATCTCAATTCTAAAGATAATTTTTTAATAAAATTTTTATCTATATACATGTTTAATAATTTAGGATTGTAACCATTTATTAAAATCGATGTTTGTTCAAGCAATATCTTGACTCTAGGAACAAAATCCTGCACATTTTATGGTTTAGAAATTTTATATTTACGAAACCTTGCTAAATTAAAAATAAAGAAAACTTTATGTAAGAATTCATAAATTGATTAGTTTTATCCTGTAAATCTAATCTTAGTCTGCACTTGAATTCAAACATACCAATATTCGAAGCATCAAAAAAATAAGATTATTAAAACATAATTTATTGAAATGATTGAAAATTATTTTTTGAATATCTTTATTTAAAAATGATAAAAAATGTTTTTTTTATAATTTAAGGATTTTTTTAGTTGTAATTATTTTATATTTTTTTATGTATTTGATTTTTTTCATTTTTGGAATTTCTGATTTTTTTGAAATTATCATGTGTAATTATTATCTTAAATTTTTGTTTTAAAAGTAAAAAATACTTTATGTAAGAATTCTTAAATCAATTACATTTTTCCTGTAAATCAAATCTTAGTCTGAATTTTGCTACAAGAACTATATTTTACTTTCAATCGAAAATTTTAAAAAATGTCCTGTAGTACGGAGACTCTTAAAACTCCATACAAAAAAATCTCAAGGAACGGTCAAGAAAAGGTTTACGAAAAGACTTCTCTTAAGCGGTACGCAGCTGAAAAGGAACAGAAACAAAAAGCGTCGTTTGATATTTCTTCGGGAGCAATATGTGTTGATGAGATTTTGATTTGTTTATTTGGATGCGACTGAAAATAACGTTTGAAAATAATGTATTCGCTTAAATAATATTGAAGAATTGCCTCATGAAGCTGACTATCAAAACGCTGAATCTTAAAATGCTGAAATAAGGGAAAAGCCATTACAAAAATCACTTAATTTTCTGGTAAATATAAATTAATTTAGGAATACTAGAATTCAAACATAAAAATATTTAAAGCATCCAAAAATTAAGATTGAAAAAACATAATTTATTGGATTTTGAATAACTTAATTTTAAAATGATATTTTTTTTAGTTTAGGATTTCTTAAGTATCAATTATTTTATTAATTTTTCAGTTTTAGATTTTTTAATTTTTGGAATTTCAGATTTTTTGATATTATTCTGTTGAATTGTTATCTTAAATTTTTTATGATTTTATTATTTTTATTTTCGATTTCTGGCATTTCTTTGTCTTATACCAAAAAAATTTAAATCAAAAATTATGAAAATTTAGAAATTTGAAAGTGTAAAATTTTTAAATCTTCAATTAGCCATTGCGAATATTATTCTGAAGTTTATGTCACTAAACTCTGACCACAGTTGAGAGGGTTACAAATCAAAACTACAAGCTATGGTTTTATTATTTTAAAAGTGTTCAAAACACACTTTAAATCAGTACAGTTGTTTTGCATCATTAGTTTTCAAAATATCTAGCTGATGGCGAAATCCTTTTTTCGTGAGAAAAAACTTTCCGCGGTTCCGCGACATGTTACAAAAATTCTAAATATTTTTTTGCAATTCCGTCGTGAAACTAACGTCATGATTCGAATTCCCGGACGCTTCGAAACCCGGACACCTCATCTTGTTTTATCAATTATTTGGATATAAGATCACATTATAAATGTCAAAAATAGGTTATTTGATGAATTCGAACATCAACTTTCACTTAAAGTTTGTTTGAACGCTGTAGTTAATGTCAAAACAATTAAATAAAATAAAATTATAAGATTACCAATAATGCGAAACATTTCACGTGAAATGTTTCATAGGCGTCCGAAGCACCGGGAAGGCAAAGCATAAATTTATGGTTTTGATTTCCTTAAATTCAAGCAAATTTTTATGTAAAATATCGATTGTTTTGATGTTAACAGCTTATTTGAGACCTAAAGAATGCCATTCACTAACATTTCAGTCCAAATTTGTGCGATTCATTAGCAAAAACGAGTGTCCGGAATTCGAAGCAAAAGTGTCCGGATTTCGAATCAGCTTTTATCAGTGTCCGGGATTCGAAGCACAACAAGTCATTTTAATTATCAAATTCTGATGAAAAATTGATAGAAAAGAGATATGTTGCATGCATTCTCTTAAAACTGACTGTTAATACTACATCCTGAATATATTTCTTCATTTTCAACTTATTACACGATTTTTTGTCAGCTATAACAAAAATTATATGCTACTAAGTGTCCGGATTTCGAATCATGACGTTACTTACTTTTTCTGTCATTCTTGAACGACGAAATAGCCTACTTTTCTGTAACAATCATAACAGAATCGAATAGCAACACTTTTCAAAATAAATGCTGAAAAGTTCTACTTTTCAGCACTGAAATGGGTGCTGAAAAGTTAAACTTTTCAGCACTTGTTTCGAAATGTAACACTTTTCAACATTTTTTTTATTTAAACGATTTATTGACGAAATACATAGAAATTTGACTTAAAATTTCACTCAATGGGTGTTTTTTGGAATTGCAAAAAATGTTGTATGGAACTCGTTGCAAAACTTGATTTTTTCAGCACTCGTCGTATTTATCCAACTCAGTGAACCTCGTTGGATAAATGTACGACTCGTGCTGAAAAAATCTTCTTTTTGCAACTTGTTGCATAAACTACTATTAAACGAGCCCAAACATGTCGTATAGGATTATCAAAGCAGGAAAAACATTTCAAATTTGTTTTCCGGACCGACCTGGTCGCTGGTCCTAAAAAGACTTAATCGAAATAAGTTATTTCCATTAAAATTGTGAAGCTATTTTTTGTTAAATATTGTATTTGCTCTCTGTTTTTTGGTCCATTTTGAAAAGGTGGCAACATAAACTTTGGAAAATATTTACAATTGATATTCAGAAATAAGAAATTATAAAAAAAAATAATAAAGAAATTTTAAAATTTTCAAAATGCAAATTCTAATCTGTAAAATCCAAAAAATAGAAATTAAATAGTTTAAAAATGAATTATTGATCAGAAATTATATAATTTGAAAGTGATGTTTAATTAATTTAATTTCAGAGTTTTTGAATCCAAGCTTAAATTTTTTTAACGTTTTGAATATTTTTATCATTTTATTTCTTCCTTTAAAAATCGCAAACTCATGCACAAAGTGAAAATTAGTTGATAATAAGTATTCACTTAGTTGATCTTCCGATTTTTGATATATTAAATAAAAATTGGAGATTGGCCACGGTGGAAACTAAAAAATGTGACCAAAAGAAAGCATTTTGGACGAGTGGTTTCGGAAAAAAGGTTTACGAAAAAGTAATAAAAAAATACACACAGATATTTCTCAAGCATTTTTCTCTAAGGTCTTAGATATGTAACTAACCATATTCTTAAAACCAAAACGATAAAATTAGAATTGTATTTCTGATAATAGTCAAAATTCACTCAAATGTTTTTCATATTAAATGCTTTCGTTTTTGAAAACAAAATCTAAATATTTTTGACAAATTATGATAAATTTTGAAAAATGTAGAGAAAAAACATGTATTAACAGTTTAAAGGTTTTAATGCAAATAAAGGAGGGCTATTAATTTTACAATCCAAATTCGACTAGCCGAAGCCTCGATTATCCAAAGCTTCGATTATCCGAAGTTCGAAGGACTTCGGATAACCGAATCAGGAACAAATAAAATCGGCATGTTTTATTTGCTTGTTTTTAACATCAAATTCTGTTTTTTTAATGGTCCAATACACCAAGTTTTTGCTTTTTGGGTGTTTTTTAATACCCCTGACGGTTTCAAAAGCACCCAAAAAGCAAAAACTGGAAATTTGGTTTATTAGACCTTTAAAAAAACACCAGAAATATTTCTTGACCTCCATTTTGACCGCCACATTGAATCCAAAAATTCTAAATTATTTTATGGTTCTTCAGGGGTCATACTTAAGTTCTACAATCAAAACTAAGACAACAAGATCTAAGGATTTTTGCTGTCCCTATTCAGACTGTAGTCCCGATTCGCCCCAGATGACGGTAATTATTTCTATGTAGCCCCTTAGAGCAGTCCGCTCGGAAATTGCTATTTTCGAAGGTTAATAACTTTTTAGCAAAAAACCCAAAAAATAAGGTGTCTTCGGGAAAGTTTTTCCAAATTTAAAGAAGATATTAGTTCTGAAAATTGATAAGAACTGGATAGTTATTGCGCCTTCCATTGGTCAAAAACTGAAACAGTTGCTTTTCTCCATACAATTTGACGATTTTGCCCAAACTTGGTGGTCAGTGGTCAGAAAAAGCTCAAATTTTGGAACTTAGGCTAGTGATGCGTAAATCTTTGATTTCAGGGGATAGCCCCAAGTAAGCCCAGATTTGGACCATCCTAACCAATGTAATGCTAAAACTACAAGATAAATGAGATGTTACTGAATGGAACAATGTTCAAATCTGCAGCTCAATTTTTAAATATCCAAATTTTGGATCCATAATCTACAAAAACTGAGCCCGGCAATGGACAGGCAAATTACTTAGTTTGATCAATCAATTCTTGATTCTCTATCTTACAAATTATTTCTGGGAAGAGAACACACAATCATTGATTTAAGATTTTTTTAAGGTAGTTCAATTTTAAAAAAATTGGAAAAAATTTCGGGGGGGGCTGCAGCCCGGAAGCCCCCCCCCTGGCTACGGGCCTGGATACATACCAGTGGTCCTCAGCTGGCTAAGAATCACGGGCCATTTTAGCAATTTGCCTTAGTATCGTAAGCCGCATTTAAACACAAATAAAAATTACTGAAACTTGTAAAATGTAGTTAGCTTTTATTTTCACAAACTTACATTTTGCAGGACTTTTCCATTTGATTTTCAAATGTAATTAAATGTTTTCCTATTTTTTTCCTATTTTTAAAACTAATATTTCCACATCAATTCCTTCATAAAAATTTCCTGCGCAAAAAATAAATTTGCATTCATTAAATTTACAGATTTGAAAAAGTAAAAAAAATCAAATCAAATGACTCGCTCTACAGCATTGCCCTGTCGTTCTCGATTGCGAGATTCCTACTCGAAACTAGGTGTCCTAAAGGTTTGATTGTTGAGGCAATTGAAAACCTCTTTTTACACCTTAGCTTCCATCCACCCCGGGATTCAAACTTACGACCTTTGGATTGTTAGTCCAACTGCCTACCAGCGACTCCACCGAGGCAGGACCTAGGGAGACGACTCCTACACCTGGATTGAGCTAACGACCTAATCCTCTAGGTTAGACCGGGGCCAACATTTACTTCCCCGTGCGACGGAAGGCATGGTCAGCCAACTGGGTGAGAGGCAACGATTCTTTCTATTCTATAAAAAAATATTGATTGAATCTGTTTAACTTAATTATTACCTGGATGTAGAGGGTGACGAGCGGGAATTCCCGGGAAATCGACAATTTTTGGACCTCTCGATTCCCGGGAAATTTAGTCGAGAGTTCCGGGAAATTTTCTACTTATAAATATCGAAGCAAAATGTTATAAACTAATTAGAAAAACATTTAAAAATTCGAAATGGTTTAGAACATTGGATGTTCAATATTCAAGTTTGAATAAACCTATGTTTCTCTAATCTTGTTATTCATAAAGTGTAAATTTTAACTTGTCGAAAAATCCAATAACTATAATTGAGAGAAGCCCAAAAATATGGAGCCCAAAATTTACATTAAAGTAGCAGTTATATCCCAGAAATGAAATACAGTCCAGACTCGATTATCCGAAGTTCGATTATCCGAAGGTTTGTATGGGTCTTCGGATAATCGAATCACGAACAAAAAAAATATTTTTTTTTCGCATTTCAACATCAAATTCAAGTTCTGCAACAACATTTTAGTCAAATTTGAATCTTGGATTTAAAAATTTCCTTATAATAGTAGAGTACTTTGGAGTAGTTTAAAGCTCAAAAATCAAAAATAAGATAGCGATTTTTTTTTGTCGAAATTCGATTAACTGAAGATTCATTTATTCGAAAAAAAATTGTTGTATAAAGTTTTTTTGTTAAATTATTTTTATTTGTTATTTCTAAGAGGGAACACCCATTTCAATAAGTTCAATTTCCATATCCTCATTAAGTCATTTTGTGTTTCTCATCAACCTCAATATTAGATTGAGTTCAATTTGTTGGGTGGTGACGCGCGGTCAATTGTGTGGCATTGTGTGTGAAAAGAAAAGATTTTTAATTCGTGTTTCATCCTGGTTGGCTTGCCCACAAGCAGAAGAAAATCAGTTCAATTTGTTGGGTGGTGACGTGCGGTCAATTGTGTGTGGAAAGAAAAGAATTTTATTTCGTGTTTCATTCTGATTGGCTTGCTCAAGTCCTTCCTACATCATCGTTGATCGGGAGGCACGACGTCGTGTGAATTGTTGCATTAAAATAGGTTTAAGTGTGACTGTAAATTACTGTAAAAAGTCCTTCCTTTATCATCATTGATCGAAAGGCAAGCTGAAGGTTTAAGTCGTCTGGGTTATCGTGATGAAAAATTACATTTATTTAGTGTTTAAATACCTGTGCGCGAGTGTTTTGATGTGCTAATTAGAAAGACCTTCCCATAGCATCGTTGCTCGGAAGGCTCGCCGACGGGTTTGTTATGAAAGTCCTCCCCATAGCATCGTAGCTCGGGAGGCATCGAAAAGCCAATACCTTATCCTACTAACCCAAAAAAAAAAATAATCACGTGATGCTTGAAGGAGATGCTGTGGATTCAACGGTCTCAAGCGGTATCAACAAGTATATAGCGAAAACTATGTGCTTGATGAGTCTGCAACTTCAACTATCGGACTAACATTCCTCCCTTTCGTTGAACTGCAGGCTTCTTGGGAGGGCGCCGGTATTGACTAATAAAGTCGGGGTCTTCAGGGGTTAAACAGTGAACGGATGGTTGGCTCCCACTGATCATTGTTGGTTCATTGTTTAACTTCAGCTGATCTGTCAATAACGGAGTAGCAGCTCATTGGCAGTCAACCATGCTCATGCTCATGCTCATGCTCATGCTCATCAACCTCAATATTAGATTATATATTAGAAAAAAAAACCCTAGCATTCTGTACAAATTGTCTTAATCTTTGTTAAGGCCCGATATTTGTAAACATTCGCATTTCCTGATAAATGTGAATATTTCCAGTTTAACTTAAAAAGAAAAAAAAATTCAAATAGTTGTTTTGAGTCGTTATGTATATTGCAAAAATCTCGATACTGGGAAATTATATATTTGCTATTTTTTAACTTCACGAAAATCTAATAACAAGTTCATGCAACAAGCTTGCGCAACTTTTGAAAAATCTCTCTGTGGGAATTGAGTTTCGTAAAATTTTTAACTAAAATTTTGAGTCCCCACCCCAAAAGCTCGAAAAACGATCATGTATTTACAGATTCTAAGAAAAATTCTAAAGGTTGAACTAGTTCCTTAAAATAATGAGGCTTCTTAAATTAACATTTCTTTGAATAAGTGTGAATTAATTGTAACTGAATTGATTGAAAAGAAACAAATTTATGACCTTTCCTTTTTAAAATTATTGGCACTATTGGCGTAGTAAAAAATCCCGGGTCCCGGGAAATTGAAAACCTCGAGAATCGTCACCCTCTACCTGGATGGAAGAAAAAAAAATAGATGAGTATTCCAGGTTTATCATTACTAAGCAATCAGTGAGAGAAAAAAAAAAATAATCAAAACAATCACAAATCATAAAATTTATGTGTGCTTTTGAAAAAATTATTTTATATGTTTTTTGTGTAAAACATTTCAAAGGAATTTCAATCATGAAAAAGAAATTGAACTAACAACTAAACTCACTACCCAATTGATTTTCAGAAATTGTTGTACCACATGATATCTTTTCCTAATTTTCAATCATTGATTAGAATGCATGAACTATAAGGTGGTTCAAATCTGGTCTTTCTCAGGGCTACCCCCTGATATCAAAGATTGACCCATCACTAGGCTAAATTCCAAATTTGAGCTCATTCTGACCACGGGAACCCCTCCCTCCAATCGCTTAAAGTTTGTATGGGAAAAATCGTCAAAATGTATGGAGAAAAGCAACTGCTTTAGTTTTTTACCTGTGGAGGGCGTAATAGTCGTCCAATCTTTTTCAGTTCTAAGATGTAGGCAGGGTTGCGAATGAGCGAGCGCTCACGGAAGGCTTGCTCGCTCCAGCTGGAGCGTGAGTTTTTATCAGGTAGCTCGTGCTCGCTCACGCTCACCGGAGCGTTTTGCGCTCACGTGAGCTGGTGAGCCAAAGTAGGTAGTAGTTTTTTTCCTGTTGAAGCATCTGCCTGTTTGAAACGAAATTTCTAGAACTATCTTAGCACAGGCAGCAAAAACAATCAAGAAAGTGGTCGAACAAACAAAAGTAGGCAATGAAATGGATTTGATCAGCGAACCGAAATTTACGTTCTATTTAAAATATAGACATTTTTCGAACAAGGAACAAAAAACTAAATTCATAATGTAAACATTCATTGACGTGAAGAGATGCACTGTTTATTCACAAATCAAATCCATATTGGACCATATTGTATTGTTGTTATGTACACAAATATTGAAAATTTATGTATATTTTATTTATTTTTAAATAATCTTTTAAGCAGTAACAATCATCCATGATCAAGAAATCATATATAACTTGTAATTGAATATTTTCAGAGGTTTGGTTGCGAAAATGTTGAATAAAATCCACTTGTTGGAAGAAGAGCCAACCTTTCCGTGGTGAAAAATATTGATTTGAGCCAAAAGGGTTATTTCAACCCTTAGGAATTTTGAGGCTATATTTAAAATAGAACTGTTTCAAAAATGTTACCCTATTTTCTAAAATGTTTGCTAAATAAAGATTAACCTTATAGAAATGATTAGCCGTTTCTAATCACTGAATCACTGAAACATTTAATAAACGGAATAACTTTTTTTAATGGTAGCTCATTCTGACCCGCAATCTGGAAATGTAGTCAAAACACTGATTAGGTACATAAAACAGTTTAATGTTATATTTTAATCAACCAAGCATTTAACCTTGAATCGAACTTACCAAAGCATAAATCCTCTTGAATCAATTCATTGTATTGTAAGTTTTTCTAAGGTTTACAGGCCCTTTTATTTAGGCGTCTATACCCCTCCGCCCCTCTCTGCTACAATAAGGCCTTTAAATTCTAAAATGTTTATACATTCAACTGTATGTCTAAAAAATTATTTGACCCTTGCGAATCCAATCTTTTATGTAAAAACATGATTGATGAAAATAAGCTATTCCAATTCATATATCATAAAATTTGTTCACAAAGTCATATTTCCACAGCCCTACTGCACCTTACGCAAAAATTCCATCTAGAATTGAAAAAAAAACTTTCTCATAAACGTTAAATGATTAGCGACACGTCCAAAATGAGCGCTCCGTGAGCGAAATATGAGCGTGAGCGCGAGCGTGGAGCAAACGCGAGCTGAAAAAATCGGAGCAAACGTGAGCGCGGGCAAACGTGAGCTAGCTCGCGCAGCGCTCCTCCTCACGAATGAGCGATAAGTGAGCGCTCACGAGCGCGTGAGCGCGTGAGGAACGCAACACTGGATGTAGGACCTTCATTAAATTTAGAACAACTTTCCCCAAGACACCACCTAGGTGGGCCGCACAAAAAGTTAGATTTCAGCGCCACCTATGCGGCCAAAATTGGAACTACATTTTAGTACCAAAATGTAGCCCTGATTTTTCTGAGCAACTTTGCTGAAGACACCGAAGCTCTAGGACGTAACCCCAGAGCGCTATTAATTTTGTCCCGCTAGATTGCCGCCTCGCCCCACAGTGCACTGTACTATACACAGCAAAAAAATGTAGAATTTTGGAGTGTTGAAAATTTGGTAGGTTGAATATTACCTTTTTTGAGTAATATTACCTAAAATATATGTAAAAATGTGAACCTGATGAATATTTACCAGAAACTGATGAAAATTCATCATTTTTTGATGTAATATTACACAATTTTTGACACAAAATCTGTCATCATTTCCTGATGAATATTGCCATAAGAGTCTTGTAGAGTGCAGGTAATGAAACAATTTACTGCTGTAAAGAGATAACAAATGATTTACTAGAAAAATCCGCATTGGTTACTGATTTCTGGAAAGCCGTTGATTGCAATGTCAACCCAACGTGTCAAATTTTAGGCAAAATTTTCGAATTCTCTTTGTAAAAAGTATCATAAAAGCTTTATACAATGGTAATAGTTATAAAAGTGAGATAAAATGCCAAAGGATCCCTGGAAAAATCTACTTACAAACATTGGAGAAAAATCATATTTTTTGAAAATTTATTTTCTAAATAATTTTTGAAACTCGAAAAAGCTCATATTTGTTGAGATAAACGAAATGTAAATTGAAATCATCCATAATCCACGTGGCCGTCTTTTGAACTTCAATGTTTTGAACGAACGGGAAGTGATTCAAAATTCGGCTGGTTGATTTATTATGGAAATCAACGCCAGTTAATTTTTAAATCTGAGTTATCTGTATTTCAAAAGATAGTTTAAAGGAAATTAAGAGATTTTTTTTTTCATATTTTTGCTTAAAAAATTCATTCTCTAATGTTACGACTTTCCTGTATTAGCAGAACCCGCCTACCCGTCGACTCTTTCGATCACATCCCATTCACTCTAAACGGCACACGACGCTCCCGCGAAATAAGACCCCGCCAGTCGTGCTGCCTGCAATTCCACAAATTTCATCCCAAGCGAAAAACGGAACGGGGAGAGTGGGGGAGGCACAATTTATGTTACGGGCGTTTTCCGTCCTCCAACGACGTCAATCGACAAGTGCTGGTGGGTAGAGATGTAGGCCTTCACTCCGCGAAGGGGAGTCATATGTGACCCATACGTTTTCATGAAGATTCGCACAGCGAAACGAGTCCCATCGAGTGTTTCTCGATTTCCGGACTTGGCTGAAAAATGACTGATAACGTAAATAAATAATTTTACCTACTTTTTTCCCATTCTCTTTTATTGACGAATTTTCCCTTTGGATTAGCTCGGCGGTGGTGAGGTTCGTCGTCTACTACTCCTTCTTCAAACCCTCTCCGCCATAACTTCACGTGGTTGACCCCACAAAGACCGTTTGCGCCTCTAGGCCCGAAGATATCCCTAGCGCGTTTCTGGTTTTCTGCGGTGAAAGAGGCAGGTCGCATCTTCATTTGCAGCGTTTCCCCCACCACCCGGTCCCAAAAAACCGGTTAAGTCCCAGCGCGCGAAAAGCGTGGGAGATTTACTATTTGTTTTCGTCGTGGCGCGAGAGCAGAGTCTTACAAGCCAGAAAAGGAGATTGGACCTCCTGCTGGTGGGGTGCTCCTCAGCATAGACTGCCGGTGATGACGGTGACCACGAGAAGAGGATAGATTGGTGGGGTGCGATATGAACACGAATATGGCTTGTGGGACGGAGGGTTCTGGTTTTCGCAAGTTATGCAAGGTCAATGCTGGCGGAGACCTGTAACGGTCTGCTTTTTTCGCCATTTGGAATTGGCTTTTTCACTGGGGTTTTATGGTGTTGTTTTCGGAAAAAAGTATGTTAAAGGTTACATTTACCAGTTGTCTTATCAGGGTATTGTAAACTGGGCGCACATTGATAGAATTTCAATGTGTGTTTTCAAATATAATTCAACCGATAAAGGCTTGTCGAGGTTTCATATTTTTTGAAGCACGTACTCGGGCGGTCCACAGTAAGAAGAGTTTAAAAAAAAAGTTGACTTTAATACTGTGATTTTATTTAAAATAAATGTTTTTCATGCAAATTCATTATTAAATGTGTGCAAACTGAATTGAAGCGAGTTGTAATGCTTGTACCATGGCACTACAAAAATGTCCCAAAAAATCATTTCTGCGGTGAACTGTACACAGTAGGCCTGGCCGTTTCAACGCTGTGATGTTTCAATGCATTAAAATGCAATGGTGCACTACAAATATGTATTAATAAATGACAAAAAGAAATCAAGGCATAATCTAACCTAAGGCTTTCTCGAGGACCACTTCAAAAGATAGGCTGCGCTTAAATTTGATTAGATTAAATTATATTAAAATTGTGCCTATACACGTTTATAATTGAAGGTTTGTTCAGCTAAAGTTTTAAATGTTTGATGACGCACATATTAATTTGGAACAAAGAATTAAAAAGGTACAGATTTGCAGAAATTTCACCAGAAAAATATTTTATTTATAAAAAATGTAATTTTTACATGATATCAACACCAACTTGAAGCAAGAATTGCTCATTTTCCCCACTCACTAAGAACTAAGATATTTGTTCTACTACCGGTTTTTTCAGCGTTTTGGCATTAGTGGCAAAATAAAAGAAGAACCCCCCATGTTTTTACATATTTTAAAACATAATTGATTTTCCTACAATGAAATGTCATGTAGAATGATCAATATTGTACCTGTGCAATCCCTGATATAAAAATGTGGCGTGACGTGACAACATAGTAAAACTGGACTTTTAAAAGGCACACCAAAACAATCGCTTCAGTTTGGCCAGCTTGATTAAAAAAAAAAACTTTTGCATTTCTACACATTTTTACAAATTGAAAAACGAATCTTTTGAGTGTTTGCCAGCCATTTATTTGTGGGACGGGACAACGAAAGGAGCAGATTTATGAAAAAACTCCCCTTCCGATCAATGGCTTGTAGACCTTATTTGGTCAATATTTTTGGCGTTTGAGGTTAGAAAATGCATTTAAAGAACATTGCATTTTTAATTATAATAAAAATGTTTTATTTTTTATTCCAAAAATCGTATTGAAAATTTAATCGGTCAACTGAGAATGCCTCTAAATGTTAAGATATTCACGAATTTGTGACAATAAAACTTTGAACTCACTGGAAAAATCATTACACTTCCAATGATATCACAGAACTTTTTACAGGGAATTGCTCTTAAATAGTTTGCTAACATTTTCTCAAATTTTGCAAAGTTTGTTTGAATTGCCTTGAAAAAAAGTCATTGATCCGATCCCCATTAGGCTCCCATTGGACAAAAAAACTAAGATGATGCCTTGGATGATGCTGAATACAAAGAATGGGTCAAAACAAGTCATCTACCAGTGCAATTTGTTCGAGAGATTCATATTGACATATTACTATACTGCCCCTAATCGCATAAATGTCCCATATGCATTTTTTTATCGCTTTTGAGTTATTGATGTAGTTTGGTTCAAAATCGTGTGACCATTCAGAAAAGCCTATACCATCCAGTACTTTGTTCTAGAAATAAGGAGGAAATCCAGATATTTTGCGAAAACTTAACACGTTGCCTTATGTGTGGGACAAACTTTAAATATGTTTTTCTCAGCATGCTATTTTTGTTTATGAGACATTTATGCGAACATGGACGTATATATGATTTGAAGTTATTCAACTTGTTGAGTACTTTTCAATCAATTTATGAAAATGATTCTTAAAAAAAGCTTTTTTCAAGAGGTCTTTTTGGTGACAAAAACTTTGAAAAATATTAACAATTGCCTTAACCAATTGTTAAATTCTAAAAAAAAAATTAAATCTGCTTCTTGATACACATCAAACATTCTATCAAACTCATTCTAATTCTGGATACATTTTGTTTATCAATTTGCAAAAAATCTTTATCCTGTCATTGACAACCCAGTAATAAAGGTTGCCAGGACAAAATTAAAAAAAAAGAACTTACTAAATCCACCATTGTGGTTGATGCCTCCCTCATAGAGCGTCCAATTTCCCGGGGTTACAAAATTTCCGGGAAACGGGAAATTTTGTACAAATTTCCCGGGAAATCCCGGGAATTCCCGGGAAATTTGAAATTTAACGAAAATTATTCTAATCCTGTTTCTGATTAATCTTTTGCAATGAAATTGTATAGAAAAGCAACTTTAATGGTCAAAATGAGTGTGCAACTTTGAGAAAACACAAGAAATTTCTTATTTTTAAATTTTCAAATCGTCTCAAATGAAAGAAAATATTGTTATTATTTTTGTTGTTTCGACAGTGAAAATCTATGCTCCACAACTGTAAAATTGCTTTTAAATTTGTCTTAGTGACCACAAAGTTAAAATTAAAAAACCAAAAAATTCAACTTTTGATTAAATAAATAATCATTGAATTTACCTTAAAAATCTAATTTCTAGCGCTTTTTAACTTGAAACACTATTTTTTAACTTGAAAATTTGATACGAAGTTGTATTTTAATTGTTTTTCATGTTTTTTTTTATATGATTTTAGTTGTATGGTTTTCAGCCTAATAAATCAATTAGATTAAAATAACTTTGAGTATTTAAAAGCGGTTGAATACTTTTTCATATATAACCCTCTTACGCCCTTGGTAGATCACGTGCTTCATACATTTATAACTTCAATATGTAATTTCTAGAATACTTAGTTCAAGGTAAAAAAAAGTCAAAAAAATCTCAATGTTGATCTTGGCCGGAAGATGTAAATATCTTATTTTCAAATGATATTACAAAAATAACATTAAAAAAGGTTGTCATAAATAATATAATTTATATTCATTCCATAACAGCATGAGTTTTGTTGTAAAACATATAAGCAAATTAATATTTCTAGTGGTGAATGCTTCAGAAATAAATATTATCTGAATTAAATCTTGGCATGAAATTAACAGACAAACTGATAAGTTCAATATGAACAGCAGATGGAAATAAATAAAATCAAATCAGGTTCTCCAATTATTATTTTTTGTAAAATTTCAAAACATTGCTGCCAAAAATGTAGGGAAATGTATACTTCTGCTTGTATTTCGGGAATTCCCGGGATATTTACAAATTTCCCGGGAAACGGGAAATATTTTTTTTCGGGAAATCCCGGGAATTCCCGGGAATTTTTTTCCCGGGACGGGAAATTGGACGCTCTACTCCCTCACTATCACCCAACAATGGGTGATGTGATGGGTTTTTACACAAATTGCATTACCTAACCTAATGATGGATCCGGACATAGTTTAGGTACATTTGAGTGAGATCCGGCTCCAAGAAGTACAGGTTTGCCAGATCTTCAATGTTTTGAACTCATTGGAAAGTTATTTTGAGGAACTATCCATCGATGTATTATGACGAAAAAACAACCCAAATGTTTATTCGTCACTTTTCTGGCATACGAATATTTTAAAAAACATATGTTTATACATAGTGCTTGTATTTCGGGAATTCCCGGGATATTTACAAATTTCCCGGGAAACGGGAAATATTTTTTTTCGGGAAATCCCGGGAATTCCCGGGAATTTTTTTCCCGGGACGGGAAATTGGACGCTCTACTCCCTCACTATCACCCAACAATGGGTGATGTGATGGGTTTTTACACAAATTGCATTACCTAACCTAATGATGGATCCGGACATAGTTTAGGTACATTTGAGTGAGATCCGGCTCCAAGAAGTACAGGTTTGCCAGATCTTCAATGTTTTGAACTCATTGGAAAGTTATTTTGAGGAACTATCCATCGATGTATTATGACGAAAAAACAACCCAAATGTTTATTCGTCACTTTTCTGGCATACGAATATTTTAAAAAACATATGTTTATACATAGTTTTGAACTACTTTTCGAATCTTCAAATAATTCAATAGCGCAGTATGAGACCACAAACCAAGTTGAATAAGACCGGTTTGATTACAATCGGTTGAGCCAGTGCTGAGAAAACTGAATAATAAGTTTGATCACACACATAAACACAGAAATTTGTTCAGTTTTTAATTCTGAGTCGATGAATGTGAATCTACGAACAATTCATAAAAGAGAAGGAGGCAAGGCAAGTGAGGAAGGCAACATCAACCGATAAAAATCCTGGAAGATCTTGCAGATAAAAATGTATCAATAATGGGTAAGGAGAAGGAAGTTATGAACTCATTCATAATTTTAATTAAGCTTGTTTAATTGATTTTGTGTGTCTCAATTTAATTTCAAATTATAAACTTGCAGTTTTTAATGAAATTTTAAAATATTAAAAAAAATGTTATAAGTTCGTTCGTTTTAATAAAACAGTTGTTCAAAAAAGACAAAATTTCCAAAACCCGGAAAAAAAGTTTAATATTTAGAACAGAGGATGATTTTTTCTATTAGTACCGTAACAAACTTTTAGGGTGACATTGATATGATTTTTATTTATTTTTAAAATATTGTTCAAGCGGTAAGCCTTGCCTTTAATCATGTACTGGAGTAGGCCACACAAAATCCACGTGCGTTTAAAAAATATTAATATGAGACCATGCATAAACCACGTGGACACATTAGGGGGGGGGGGGGGTATGGCGATTGTCCACGCTCCATACAATAAAAGATTTTTTTTTGTATGGGCGGGGGGTTCGAGATTACCAAAAAAGTGTCCACGTGGTTTATGGATGGTCCCTATGGCTTTAAATAATAGTTTCGATAAAAACTGTGACTTTTGAACTGATTACGTTAAATTGATCATTTTCAATTAAAAAATCACAATCAAGTTTTTGGTTAACTGGAACGGGAACTATCAATATGATTTTTGTTCATTCAGTTGAAACAAAATCTTTGCAACATTTAAAAAATATTTTTACAATCGGTTTGTTGCAGAATTGGGTCCGTCAGTTGAACAATTTTGAAATAATAACAACTGCCTTGGTTGCCGTGCGTGCAACCTCTAATGAATATTCTATTAAATTTGTTTGAACCCGATAATGCATTTCTTTTTCCGGTTCGAACTCAATTTCAACGAGAAAAATATGACATTTTGAGAGTATGTAAATAATTCAGTTTAAATGGAAACTACTTTTCTAGGTACTTTGAACACTTCTCGGTACAGTTTCTTACGATTGTTTTTATTCGTGTTTAGCATTTTGTAAATAAAAATTTTTAGGTTATAAACGTCACCCCGTTTTACGGTACCAGATCATTGTGTAACTATCTCCTTTAGTTGACCAGTAAACCATTTCCAACTCTTTGAATTAATCCCTTTATCTACGAATTAAATAAAGAAAATTGAAGGCTCAGGTCCTTTTATGCCTTAAAGTTTGTTAGAATATCAATCACGCGATTTTTTGAATAATCTTCAAATATTAGTTATGTAAAACATCTTATACAGCACATTTCAAATGTCACAACTTCCCGCCGTTTAACCCTCGAGAACATTAGTACAAAATACCCCAACAAGCCGTAGCCAAAAGCCGAGTCGTGAAAATTGAACTTGATCGTCGGACAAGAAATTGGTCTTTAAAAGGTCATCGCAAGGCCCCAATTTACGATTTATGCTGCACCAATTTTCAAAAGTCAGCCTCGTCACTTTCGTTTCATCGTTTCGAATAGACGGAGAGCAATTTTCTCAGAAGCCACCAATGCTAACTTCAAGCAAACGGCAGCATGGTAACAACATTCACCTTCTAGTTCAGAGGGTAGAAACGTGTGCCAATGCGGCAGTCAGTCAGTATACCAACCTGAGTGAGAGTCAACGAGAGAGCTGTGTTGGGGTGAGCGTTGGCAGTCAGTGCCAGTGGAAGTAGCAGTGAGTGAGCCACCAACTGAATAACCTTAGATGCGGTCACAGCCAGCAGCGGCTGGCACCAGGAGCTCATGAAGGCAGAGCAGGTCTTTACGTTTTGGAGCCGGTTGGAAACTTGGTTTGTCGAGAGATTGGTTGGTTGGGGTGGTAGAGTGGTCCAAAATATGTGCTTGGGGAAGTAATTGAAACTTTATCTGCTTATAAACAATTGGAAAATTATATCTACTTATTTCAAGTTATTATTATTGATCCTATCATGTATTCTAACTATATTTAAAACAAATCAGTTTTTATGCAATATTGAATTTGGCAAAATTTCCGACTATCCGAATTAAAAGATTAGCAACAATAAAAAATTGCATAACATTTTTGAGAAATTAACAGATTTCATTATAAATTATAGATGTTTTACTCACTTTCCATCAACTAACAATAAAAAATGATCAAAAAATACCACAGGATTACAATGACATCACTAAAAAACAAATGGTACTATCCAGCAATTACAAAACATGCAAGAAGTAACTTTATTAAAATATTTCAACTGCATCAAAATCCAATGTTACACGTGAATTCCAAAACTACTACATATTAGAAGAACATTGTTGTTAATTTACCAATACAAATTAATAAAACTGAATTGAGAATGATTGCGTTCATTATGTTTTGAAGGATTGAAAAGAAGAATTGTGCCCAACTGTTTTTTTGTAACCTTAACTCCTAGGAAATGTCAGTTTGACAACAAATCCCAAAGTTTGTTTACAGTTGATGTTTATGAAATATGCAGCATTGATTTTTTTGGTAACTTTTCCACTGAAATTCAGAAATAATTTTTAAGAAGCTATAAAAGATTACAGATATTTCAGCATAATTTTGCATAAGGGAAATTTAAAAGTAAAATTTACACTAATTTAACTCAGTTAAGGGGTAACATTCATAAAGCAAGGTGACCCTTGTACCAAATGTGATCTGTCATATTTGTAAAGTGATTTCATAATTCTTAAAAAAATACTTTTTGAGAATATTAAAATAATGATTGATCCCGATTATTCGAGAAAAAATATTTTGTTGAAAAATCCATCTTATTGAAACAATTTCACACGTTTGAATGCGATTTAAAAAAATAGTTTTTTTAGCATGCTACTCGAAAGGACTGAAAAATGTGTTGAAAACCAGATGGTTGACTTTATTTTGGTTTTGATGATTAATAAATTTAAACCAATTGAACAAATGCTTTTTGAACATAACTGTTTGGAAAATTGCATAGAATGATCTATAATTTTTGAATGACAAAAATCATTATTGGTGGTAACTTTTTGGATAAGAATTATAAGTTACCATAAACAGTAAAGAAAACCAGCCATTTTAACAGTTTTTTTCATATTTAAAACCTCAAAAAATAATTATAAATATGTTTGGACCACACTACTCCTATTGGTGGCGTTCACATATGTTTAACCCCCCCTTTTCAATGCCATTCTCTTGGTTGCGCTCTCTGTCTCTCTCAGTGTTGTGTTCCTTGCTGGTGGTGAAGGCCCTCGCTCTCGATCACAAAATTGAACAAAGTGGCCAACTCGCGCCTCATAGCCAAGACCCCGCGAAGAAACACCTTACACAAACGACGACAACGACGCACTTCTGCGTTACTTCTTGGCTTGGCTGCTGGCTTGGCCATCGATATGCTGTTGGAAACACAGATATATATCACCCAGTGTGTTTGCTCCTCTGCTCGTGCATTGTTCACGTGAGTACGCAGCTGAGAGTAGGTAGGGGAAGGTGGGGCAAGACGACCATATGGGGCAAGAGGAACAATCGCTCGAAAGGCCGTAATTTTTACAATTTTGATTATTTCCAGTATGAGGAATTGTTGCTAGCAATGCAATTAACTGATTCTACTACCACATATCCGCCAAAACGACGTACACGCCACGGGGCGTAAGATTTAATTAAGTTTTTCTCTAAACCTTTGTTTTCTTATAATATTTGGAAAGTACAAAATAAGGCTTAGGGTTCGTTTTAAGGCTCATTTTATCAAAATGCTATTTTTCCTAGATCTGTAGTGTCCCTACCAATGACTTGCACCTTTTATAAGGTATGATTTAACTTTTAGTTATTTTTGTTGAGAGTTTAAAAAAACTTGTTCAGGTGGGGCAAGTGTACCATATGGATTTTTAGTATGGAAAAAAATACGAATTGCTACAGCAACATATTTTATTGGGAAAAAATACATAAAAATACTTAAAAACTGATAAACAACCTTTAAAAAAAATTGTCCATGCTAAATATAGTGATATTTTTAAAATTTCCTTTTTTTATCTGAGTAATATTTTTTTCGTAAAAACGATCAATTTTTCAGTAAAATATTAATATTTAATCTAAAAATGAAAGAAACGTTTCAAATACATTCTAATCTGATGTATCTAAGTGATAACAGTTCACTTGTTAGCAAATTGACATGTTGTTACATGAATTGTTCCTCTTGCCCCAACGGGTTGTTCGTCTTGCCCCACTAGTTGAGAAGAACGTACGGAAAATCAAAATTTTTAAAATCAATTTTTTACATTAAAAAACAGGATTTTTTTTTAACTTTTTCTATCAAAGTCTTAGTAAAAACCTGGAATAAGATGATTATGAAAAATCCGACAGATTTTTTAACGTTTTTGATGGGTTATAACGAGCATTTCCTTAGCTTGTTACACTTGCCCCACTTTCTCCTACTACACATACGGAACGTGAAACGCATCGTTGGTCGGTTTGCGTGGCGGAGAGTATGTCGACGTCGTCGTGCTATCTTGTCGCACCCGCCATTTTGACGTTCCGAGAAAAACGCGTTTTAATGTTTGACCTTGAATATTCAAGGTCAAACAGGGTGGGTCTCGTGGCGCAGGGGTAGCGGCTTCGGCTGCCGATCCCGATGATGCTATGAGACGCGGGTTCGATTCCCGCCTTATCCACTGAGCTTCTATCGGATGGTGAAGTAAAACGTCGGTCCCGGTTTCTCCTGTCTCGTCAGAGGCGCTGGAGCAGAAATCCCACGTTAGAGGAAGGCCATGCCCCGGGGGGCGTAGTGCCAATAGTTTCGTTTTTGAATATTCAAAAACGAGAGCACACAATGTAAACAATAACAAACACGTTTTGTTTGGCTCACCATTCTGTGCATTGTCCCAAAGTTTGGTTGAAGTTGGTTGCTGGAGTCCTGAGTTATAATTACAAATGTTTACGGTAGTCTAGCTTGTACGTGCGACAAACGCATCCTGACTTTCCTGGCCTGAAATCCCTTTGGCCTTTTGTCGCACTTACATCAATTTTCATGGAGTGACAAGATAGCACGACAAGATTGAAACTACTTTCATATATAAAGTGACAAAAATTCACGGAGTTTTTTCGGTTTTTGTTGAATATCTCAGGATTGAAATCGAATTTTGGGGATCTGTGAAGGTCAAAAGGTGAGGTATTGTGAGCTGCACAACATGGCGTTCTTAACTCAATTTGGCCCAAAATGCACGTACGACAAGTTAGCACGATGGTGACGATGTGAGAACTTTTCGATTTAGTGGGCCACAGTTGCATCAGGTACTGTTACAATACAGGATGTGGGAGTGGGTGGTGGATCCTGTGGGTGGGAGAAGGAGAGTGGTGGAATTTATGGGTTGGTGCGTACTCAACGTCTTTTTCCGGGTGGATGCATTTATGAGTCAAGTATTTATGATCGGAAAATATATTAAAATGGTTTGAAAATGCTCGAACATAACGAAATAAAATCAATTTCAAAGAGTTGAAAATGACCACTGGGAAAAATGATCAAAAGGGATTAGTGTAACTAACTGCAAATAAACAATTTCAGTAAACGTAACTCCAGGCTGAGAACATTTGAAAAAAAAATCAGTATATGGTAATAATATTTGAATGATAAAGGTGTTTTAAAATGCATTTTACACATACCAGTTGTTTTGAAATCATTTGTTTTCAAAATATCTATGTATTGAAAAGATTTTTTCTAAATATGATTTTAAACGTAGGAAAATGCATTTCAATTTTTTTCAGTTTTTATACCCTCTATTGCCTTTGAAAAACAAAAAACAAAAAACAAAAAACAAAAAACAAAAAAACAAAAAACAAAAAACAAAAAACAAAAAACAAAAAACAAAAAACAAAAAACAAAAAACAAAAAACAAAAAACAAAAAACAAAAAACAAAAAACAAAAAACAAAAAACAAAAAACAAAAAACAAAAAACAAAAAACAAAAAACAAAAAACAAAAAACAAAAAACAAAAAACAAAAAACAAAAAACAAAAAACAAAAAACAAAAAACAAAAAACAAAAAACAAAAAACAAAAAACAAAAAACAAAAAACCAAAAAACAAAAAACAAAAAACAACAAACAAAAAACAAAAAACAAAAAACAAAAAACAAAAAGCAAAAAACAAAAAACAAAAAACAAAAAACAAAAAACAAAAAACAAAAAACAAAAAACAAAAAACAAAAAACAAAAAACAAAAAACAAAAAACAAAAAACAAAAAACAAAAAACAAAAAACAAAAAACAAAAAACAAAAAACAAAAAACAAAAAACAAAAAACAAAAAACAAAAAACAAAAAACAAAAAACAAAAAACAAAAAACAAAAAACAAAAAACAAAAAACAAAAAACAAAAAACAAAAAACAAAAAACAAAAAACAAAAAACAAAAAACAAAAAACAAAAAACAAAAAACAAAAAACGAAAAACAAAAAACAAAAAACAAAAAACAAAAAACAAAAAACAAAAAACAAAAAACAAAAAACAAAAAACAAAAAACAAAAAACAAAAAACAAAAAACAAAAAACAAAAAACAAAAAACAAAAAACAAAAAACAAAAAACAAAAAACAAAAAACAAAAAACAAAAAACAAAAAACAAAAAACCAATTTTGGGCGAGACCTGCGCCACCTGCTCTCAAAATCCTGAAGCGATGTTTTCTCCAAACATTTTCGCGATTTTTCCCTTATATACTTCAACGATAATTAGCGACCCCTTAACCTTAACCGATCTGGCTCAAAATAGGCACAGAATCAAGCCAAATTTTTAATTTGTCTTGTCACCCTAATAGACAGCTGCCAAAATTGTATGAAGACTATGGGTGAACTAATAACACAGAAGCCAATGAACTGAAACTGATGGATTAAAAAATTAAAATAAAAACTTGTTTGACGAAAGCTTTCCATCGCAATCGCAATAATCATAAGCCACTAATGTGACCCACAATCGCCGATGATGCCCTGTTTCATTTGTTCCCCCGTTCTAAATTAAGCTCTACACCTCGTCAGCTGCACCAGTACTGCACCGCCACACCACAATGCACCACATAGGAGCTAGAGAGGCTACAAACACGTTCGCCGCTGCCGCCAAAGTGGTAGAACAAGTTCAAATGAATCCGCGGAGCAAAACAAGAAAACGGCGCGCGCGGAATAAAACCGCAAAATCAAAGTCTCGCGCCTTGTCTCGTCTCCTGAGAGAAGCCAATAAAAAACAGAGGTATACAAAAGCAACAAACAAAAAGAGATCCTAAGATCCGCGCGAGAGAAGAAAAAAAGCGTGCCCAAAAGAGCTTTTTGCAGCAAAACAGTTATTCTCGCTCTCTCGCGGTACACAGCTTCCCTTTGTGGCCACTCTCCGCGAGGGACTCCGAACTTGGCGGCAAACACCCTTCACCGTTTTGCACCGTTTGCTCAGTGCCAGAGTGCCAGTCAGAGTGTGGTAGCAGGCCCAGCACACATTTGCCACCACATCCTAGTCAACCCAGGCGAGATCAAGCTAAGGCTTGGGACAGGATCGAGGGGGAGGTTTACCGTGCTGTGCTGAGAAGTTGCATTATTTTTTCGTCATTTAAATTGGTGTATGAACTACTCTCTAGATTTTGCATTATTTTCGAATTTGAAATTTGTGTTTTTTGAATTGAATGATGTCCGGAATTATTTACCAATGCTGGAAAGCTACATAATTTATTTTTTTTTTGAATTGGTTAAATCTTTTTCTGGTTATGACTTAAAAAAAAAAGTTTTATGGAAAAAAAAATTTATCGACATCAATTGCATTCGAAAAGTGCCTGATCGCTCAAGAGACATTGATATTGGACCTCTGGTTGCTGGAATACAGCGAATAAAAATAAACAAGAAAGTTGAAGTTTTTAAAGCAGTGTTTCTAAACTTTTTTCATTCCATTTCCCCCTTTAATAATTTTCAATAGCCTCTCACCCCACCGTTCCCCCAGCCCACCATGATTTTTAACTTAGTGGTATCAATGCATAATATCATAATTTAATAAATCCAATCGTATTTTCAAAGCAAGAATATGGAAATTATGTAATAAATTAGATTTTTTTAAATTTTTTTTACAGATCTACAAACACAACTTCATTATTTAATTCAAATAACCTATTCGTTGCACTGACAATGTTGAATGAAATGAAAATTTTACAAAAAAATTCATTCAAGTTGAAAGAATGCTAAAACAAATATTTCTTCTAACATTTGATATTCAATACACAGAAAAAATGATGGTAATATTCATCAGGAAATGGTGACAGATTTTGTGTCAAAAAAATGATTAATTTTACACCAGAAAATGATGAATTTGCATCACTTTTTGTTGAATATTCATTAAGTTCATATTTTTACAATTTTTTTTTGTAATATTACTCAAAAAAGAGTAATATTCAACCTACCAAATTTTCAACATTCCAAAATTCAACTTTTTTTTCTGTGTACAGTATTTAGCAAAACCTTACAAAAATTCTCAATGTTCAATTCCCTAAGAAGCAAAACAATTCATTTTAAATAATCTTTATATTTCAAGAACCACTCATGTATGAAACTATGTTGTAGCTTACAGAAGTGAAATGATCGCTCAAAAAGAAAACTTACTTATCAATTTTGAAATTAAATGCTGTAAACTCAAATAAAACTTTATAGAAAATGTGAAAATTTATAAAAAATATTTAAATTGACGTTGACATATTTTTTTTTGCTTACGTGTTTAAATAAATATTATTTATGATACATCCTCATTCCCCCTCAAAAAATGTCAAATTCCAGCCCCAGAGGAGAATTCCTCACCGGTTCAGAAACACAGTTTTAAAGTCTCAGCCAAACAGTGTTTTATACTCTTCTACCACTAATGGTCCTATTTTCAATATAACAAAATTAAACATTTCCAACTCTCTTCGAAAAATCAATTCAATAATTTTGAAATGGTTTCTAACATTTCCAAAGGGCGTAATATTGAATATTTCGACGCTGTCGTGCCATCTTGTCGCATCCGCCTTTCGACGTGCTGAGAAAAACGCGTTTTAATGTTTGACATAGAATAAACAAAAACAACAGGACGCAATGTAAACAATAACAAACACGTTTTGTTTGGCTGACCATTTTGTGCATTGGGACAATGTCGGGACGAAGTTGGTTGCTGGAGTCCTGAGTTATAATTACAAATGTTTACGGTAGTCTAACTTGTACGTGCGTCAAACGCGTTCTGACCTGAAATCCCTTTGGCTAGTTGTCACACTTGCATCAATTTTCAGAAAGTGACAAGATAGCACGACAAGATTGAAACTTCTTTCATATGAAAAGTGACAAAAATGTACGGAGTTTTCTTCGGTTTTTATTTTATTTTATATCTCAGGATTGAAATCGAACTTTGGGAATCTGTGAAGGTGAAAAGGTGAGGCATTGTTAGCCGCACAAAATGTCGTTCTTAACTCAATTTGGCCCAAAATGCACGTACGACAAGTTGGCACGACGGCGACAATTTGACCTTCTTGAAATATTAATCTTGAAATTTTCAAAAAAAAATTCGAAGAGATCAGAAAATTTTACATTTTTTTTAATTTTAACATTAAAAATGAGACCAAAAGTTTCTGAGGCAATTTTACTGGAATTTTTTTCAACTTTTCGAAAAAAATATTTCCAGGAATATCCTTTCAATCATGGACACTATTTAAAAAATCGAAAAACGTATTTTTTCAATTTAAAAAGCTTTAGGTAGCTTTATATTAAAACAGATTACTTTATCGAAAAATCTGTAAGGTACTTTTCGATTGCAAATTTAATTTTACATTAAAACAGAAGTCACACAAATTTTCGGTAATATTTCTATTTTTTTTTTTCAAAAAACACGTATTTTCAAAAATAATAATTAAATTTTTATCCAGACATTTCTAGGGTTCAAAATTTCAGAAATTCAAAATTAGGGATGTTGAGAAAATTATTTTTTTATGCAAAAATGTTAATTAATAAATTGTGACAAAAAAATCCTTGTACCAATTTATTTTATATACTCATCAATATCACAACTTTGCCAAAGACACCAAACCGATCAGATAATTTTTACCCAAGAAACAGATTTTCTAACATTCAAATACTTATTTTGTTTTACCAGCTCTCAAAACTGTATGAAGATTTGTTTGGAAAATCTGATGATCTAAAATGACACCTTTTGACATAGAGAAGAGAAAAAGTTTCATCCAAATAAAAAAGTTCAAAGAAAAGATTTGCTAAAACGTAAAAATAACTCTGATGCACAAAAAATTGGGATTAAGAGGCAGTATTTGTAGATTCTGCTCGGTTTGTTCTAGAGGCACGGTGGGTAAGAAGGGGATTATTATGCAACTTGCATGCACCTCGGAAATTCCTTCTGGAGGTTGTTAGGAGGACTATTTTAAGTCAGAAAAATCGATTCCCAAAATATTCTGTCGGTGAAAACTGATTTTATCTCGATTTGAAGATAAAAAACCTAATATATCGCCTAAAACCTCGAAAATACGTCTAAAATCTTAGTCTAACTCTAGACAAAGAAGTTGATTTTCATCAAGATATCAATTCTTAGTTCCCAAAATATAATCCTGACATAGTACACCTTAAATCTGTCCATTACATGAGTCCCAGCGTCATCAGGAGGTGTAAAATAGTGTTATTTGAAAAAAAATATTTTCAATTTGCTCCGGTAAATCAACTGTCATGTCTGAATTTAAAAACTAATGTTGTAGCATTGTTGTAAACAAAATGAAGAACAATTTTGCAGAATAAAGTATGACATTTTATCTATTTTCAGTAAAGTTATGTCTATTTTAGTGGGGAAATTGCTGCCAATTTTCAAAATTCTTCGATATTTAACTCATTCCTGTTATAAACAACTACTACGATCATACTCAGTAAGATGTAACAAAAACTACTTTTTGGCGTGCATTCAGGGGCTGGTTAAGGTGGGCGTACTGCGCTCAAATCCCAAATATGAGCTTGATTGAACTTAATAGGACCTATGCATTTGAATTTTACATAGGATTTAACTCGTAAAAAACATGTTTTTCAAAAATGTAGATTTTTTAGGCACTTTGGCCACTGAAGCGTTTATTGTCAACATCATTGGCGTGTAGGTCAGATCCTTGCGCATGTTTTGGTATATATAACATTGAAGTTTTGAGCAAAATGGAATGGCGCGTCGCCTATCTTTTCTGCTGATCCGTTTTTTCGAAAAATTTCAAAACTTTGAAGGCCTGAGCTCCAGAGTGCGTCAATTCAATGTTATAAATACCAAAACATGCGCAAGGATCTGGCCTACACGCCAATGATGTTGACAATGAACGCTTCAGAGGCCAAAGTGCCTAAAAAATCTACATTTTTGAAAAACATGTTTTTTACGAGTTGAATCCTATGATAAAATCAAATGCATAGCGACAGCTCCTATTAAGTTCAATCAAGCTCATATTTGGGATTTGGACTCAGTATGCCCACCGTAACCAGCCCCTGAATGCCCGCCAAAATGTAATTTTTGTTACATCCTACTGAGTATGATCATAGTAGCTGTTTATAACAGGAATTGATTAAATATCGAAGAATTTTGAAAATTGGCAGCAACTTTCCCACTAAAATAGACATAAAAAAAATCAAAATCAAATTATTCGCTCTACAGCTTTGCCTTGGCGTTCTCGATTGCGAGATTCCTACTCGAAACTAGGTGTCCGAAGGCTTGATTGTTGAGGCAATTGCAAAGCTCTTTTTACACCTTAGCTTCCATCCACCCCGGGATTCTAACTGACGACCTTTGGATTGCGAGTCCAACTGCCTACCAGCGAATCCACCGAGGCAGGACCCAGGGAGACGACTCCTACACCTGGACTGAACTAACGACCTAACACCTCTAGGTTAGACCGGGGCCAACATTTACTTCCCCATCCGACGGAAGGCGTGATCAGACAAATCTCGTCACAAAATTTGCCACCGGGACCTTCTGGGATCGAACCCAGGCCGACTGGGTGAGTGGCAACCACGCTTACCTCTACACCACGGTCCCGGCAAGACATAACATTACCGAAAATGGATAAAATGTCATACTTTTGCCTTCCTCACTGAGGTAAGGCTATAATCCTGCTCTAAAAATGAACTTCGTATAAAAACGTCGTAGACCCACCTTCATGTATACATATCGACTCAGAATCGAAAACTGAACAAATGTCTGTGTGTATGTGTGTGTGTATGTGTGTGTGTATGTGTGTGTGTATGTGTGTGTGTATGTATGTATGTGACCAACAAACTAGCTCATGTTTCTCGGCACTGGCTGAACCGATTTGACCCGAACTTGTTGCATTCGACTTGGTTTAGGGTCCCATAGATCGAGTTTTATACAGATTGAAGTTTCGATAAGTAGTTCAAAAGTTATGTATAAAAATGTGTTTTCACATATATTTGGATCTCACTTAACTGTATGTAAACTATGTCCGGGTCCATCATCCGTCCCATCGTTGGTTAGGTTATCAAAAGACCTTTCCAACGAGTCCAAAACATTGAAGATCTGGCAACCCTGTCTCGAGATATGGCCACTTAAATGATATTGATGTACTTTTTTGAAGCCGGATCTCACTTAAATGTATGTAAACTATGTCCGGCTCCACCATCCGACCTATTGTTGGTTAGGTTATCAAAAGAACTTTCCAACGAGTCCAAAACATTGAAGATCTGGCAACCCTGTCTCGAGATATGGCCACTTAAGTGATATTGATGTACTTTTTTGAAGCCGGATCTCACTTAAATATATGTAAACTATGTACGGATCCACCATCCGACCTATTGTTGGTTAGGTTATCAAAAGAACTTTCCAACGAGTCCAAAACATTGAAGATCTGGCAACCCTGTCTCGAGATATGGCCACTTAAATGATATTGATGTACTTTTTTGAAGCCGGATCTTACTTAAATGTATGTAAACTATGTCCGGATCCATCATCCGACCTATTGTTGGTTAGGTTATAAAAAGACCTTTCCAACGAGTCCAAAACATTGAAGATCTGGCAACCCTGTCTCGAGATATGGCCACTTAAATGATATTGATGTACTTTTTTGAAGCCGGATCTCACTTAAATGTATGTAAACTATGTCCGGCTCCACCATCCGACCTATTGTTGGTTAGGTTATCAAAAGAACTTTCCAACGAGTCCAAAACATTGAAGATCTGGCAACCCTGTCTCGAGATATGGCCACTTAAGTGATATTGATGTACTTTTTTGAAGCCGGATCTCAATTAAATGTATGTAAACTATGTACGGATCCACCATCCGACCCATTGTTGGTTAGGTTATCAAAAGACCTTTCCAACGAGTGCAAAACATTGAAGATCTGGCAACCCTGTCTCGAGATATGGCCACTTAAGTAATATTGATGTACTTTTTTGAAGCCGGATCTCACTTAAATGTATGTAAACTATGTCCGGCTCCACTATCCGACCCAACGTTGGTTAGGTTATCAAAAGACCTTTCCAACAAGTGCAAAACATTGAAGATCTGGCAACCCTGTCTCGAGATATGGCCACTTAAGTGATATTGATGTACTTTTTTGAAGCCGGATCTCACTTAAATATATGTAAACTATGTACGGATCCACCATCCGACCTATTGTTGGTTAGGTTATCAAAAGAACTTTCCAACGAGTCCAAAACATTGAAGATCTGGCAACCCTGTCTCGAGATATGGCCACTTAAATGATATTGATGTACTTTTTTGAAGCCGGATCTCAATTAAATGTATGTAAACTATGTACGGATCCACCATCCGACCCATTGTTGGTTAGGTTATCAAAAGACCTTTCCAACGAGTCCAAAACATTGAAGATCTGGCAACCCTGTCTCGAGATATGGCCACTTAAATGATATTGATGTACTTTTTTGAAGCCGGATCTCACTTAAATGTATGTAAACTATGTCCGGCTCCACCATCCGACCTATTGTTGGTTAGGTTATCAAAAGAACTTTCCAACGAGTCCAAAACATTGAAGATCTGGCAACCCTGTCTCGAGATATGGCCACTTAAGTGATATTGATGTACTTTTTTGAAGCCGGATCTCACTTAAATATATGTAAACTATGTACGGATCCACCATCCGACCTATTGTTGGTTAGGTTATCAAAAGAACTTTCCAACGAGTCCAAAACATTGAAGATCTGGCAACCCTGTCTCGAGATATGGCCACTTAAATGATATTGATGTACTTTTTTGAAGCCGGATCTTACTTAAATGTATGTAAACTATGTCCGGATCCATCATCCGACCTATTGTTGGTTAGGTTATAAAAAGACCTTTCCAACGAGTCCAAAACATTGAAGATCTGGCAACCCTGTCTCGAGATATGGCCACTTAAATGATATTGATGTACTTTTTTGAAGCCGGATCTCACTTAAATGTATGTAAACTATGTCCGGCTCCACCATCCGACCTATTGTTGGTTAGGTTATCAAAAGAACTTTCCAACGAGTCCAAAACATTGAAGATCTGGCAACCCTGTCTCGAGATATGGCCACTTAAGTGATATTGATGTACTTTTTTGAAGCCGGATCTCAATTAAATGTATGTAAACTATGTACGGATCCACCATCCGACCCATTGTTGGTTAGGTTATCAAAAGACCTTTCCAACGAGTGCAAAACATTGAAGATCTGGCAACCCTGTCTCGAGATATGGCCACTTAAGTAATATTGATGTACTTTTTTGAAGCCG
Source organism: Culex pipiens pallens (assembly GCF_016801865.2). NCBI lineage: Eukaryota > Metazoa > Arthropoda > Insecta > Diptera > Culicidae > Culex > Culex pipiens. Next base: position 143,652,374 of record NC_068938.1, on the reverse strand, counting down.
GATCTCACTTAAATGTATGTAAACTATGTCCGGCTCCACTATCCGACCCAACGTTGGTTAGGTTATCAAAAGACCTTTCCAACAAGTGCAAAACATTGAAGATCTGGCAACCCTGTCTCGAGATATGGCCACTTATGTGATATCGATGTAAATAAAAATAGATGAAATTTGTGTACAGCCACTGTTGTGAGGAAGGCTCCAACCACATAGGTGGATTAAGTTAGTTTTTTCTGCAAAATTGTTCTTCATTTTGTTTGCAACAATGCTACAACATTAGTTTTCGAATTCAGACATGACAGTTGATTTACCAGAGCAAATTGAAAATATTTTTTTTTTAAATAACACTATTTTACACCTCCTGATGACGCTGGGACTCATGTAATGGACCGATTTAAGGTGTACTATGTCAGGATTATATTTTGGGAACTAAGAATTGATATATTGATGAAAATTAACTTCTTTGTCCAGAGTTAGACCGAGATTTTAGACGTATTTTTGAGATTTTAGGTGATATATTAGGCTTTTTATCTTCAAATCGAGATAAAATCAGTTTTCACCGACAGAATATTTTGGGAATCGGTTTTTCTGACTCAGAATAGTCCCCCCAACAAACCCCAGAAGGAATTTCCGAGGTGCATGCAAGTTGCATAATAATCCCCTTCTTACCCACCGTGAGAGGTCGTATCGAGGTGCTCCGATTTGGATGAAACTTTCAGCGTTTGTTTGTCTATGCATGAGATGAACTCCTGTCAAATATGAGCCCTCTACGACAAAGGGAAGTGGGGTAAAACGGGCATTGAAGTTTGAGGTCCAAAACACATGAAAAATCATAAAATTGCTCGCATTTCCGTAAAACTTCATCAATTCCAACTCTCTTAGATGCATTCAAAAGGTCTTTTGAAGCCCTTCAAAATGTGCTATAGACATCCAGGATTGGTTTATTTTTTTCTCATAGCTTTTGCAAATTACTGTTAAAAATGGATTTTTTTAAAACCTTAATAACTTTTGGCAACAGCCTCCAACACCCATACTCCCATAGGTCAAAAGTTAGGGAATTTCATGGACTATAAGCCTACGGTATTAACTTTTTGGCCAATCGCAGTTTTTCTCATAGTTTTACGATTTTTCTAGAACAAACATTTTACAACGTTAGTTTTTGCCCTGTAGGCCAAGAAGACGGCACTTTTTGGTCTCAATTTTCGGTCATATTCGGAATCCTCGGTCAATTTCACGTAAGTTAGAAGTATTAGAGTTGTAATTTTGATTTAAAAAATAATTTAAAAAAAACATTTTTGAAAAAAGAAATAGATCTTATTTACCCTATGATCAATACGTCAAATGCTGTATCAAGTAGGCGAAAACTTGTTTTACCCCTAATCCGACAAAATTCTAAATAATATTTTAATTAATTCTAAATGGCATTTTTTTCAATAAAATTCAAAATTCCAACACCTCAATCTAATGTAAAATTTTCTGAGGATTCCGAATATGACAAAATTGAGACCAAAAAGTGCCGCTATGGAGGCCTACAGGGCAAAAACTAACGTTGTAAAATGTTTGTTCTAGAAAAATCGTAAAACTATGAGAAAAACTGCGATTGACCAAAAAGTTATTTCCGTAGGCTTATAGTCCATGAAATTCCCTAACTTTTGACCTATGGGAGTATGGGTGTTGGAGGCTGTTGCCAAAAGTTATTAAGATTTTAAAAAAATCCATTTTCAACAGTCATTTGCAAAAACTATGAGAAAAAAATAAACCAATCCTGGATGTCTATAGCACATTTTGAAGGGCTTCAAAAGACCTTTCGAATGCATCTAAAAGAGTTGGAATTGATGAAGTTTTACGAAAATGCGAGCAATTTTAAGATTTTTCATGCTTTTTGGACCTCAAACTTCAATGCCCGTTTTACCCCACTTCCCTTTGTCGTAGAGGGCTCATATTTGGCATGAGTTCACCTCATGTATAGACAAACAAACCCTGAAAGTTTCATCCAAATCGGAGCACCTCGATACGACCTGTTTCACATCGGTGAAAAACTCGCTCTTAAGTTGATTTCCCGATTTCAAGCATAATTTTCCAAATTTGGATAAAAAATTATCTGGAAATGCAGAGCCGGAAACGTTAAATCTCCAGAAGCAAAAGTAATAGTCGTGGTTTTAAATGTAAATGTAAATGTAAATGTAAATGTAAATGTAAATGTAAATGTAAATGTAAATGTAAATGTAAATGTAAATGTAAATGTAAATGTAAATGTAAATGTAAATGTAAATGTAAATGTAAATGTAAATGTAAATGTAAATGTAAATGTAAATGTAAATGTAAATGTAAATGTAAATGTAAATGTAAATGTAAATGTAAATGTAAATGTAAATGTAAATGTAAATGTAAATGTAAATGTAAATGTAAATGTAAATGTAAATGTAAATGTAAATGTAAATGTAAATGTAAATGTAAATGTAAATGTAAATGTAAATGTAAATGTAAATGTAAATGTAAATGTAAATGTAAATGTAAATGTAAATGTAAATGTAAATGTAAATGTAAATGTAAATGTAAATGTAAATGTAAATGTAAATGTAAATGTAAATGTAAATGTAAATGTAAATGTAAATGTAAATGTAAATGTAAATGTAAATGTAAATGTAAATGTAAATGTAAATGTAAATGTAAATGTAAATGTAAATGTAAATGTAAATGTAAATGTAAATGTAAATGTAAATGTAAATGTAAATGTAAATGTAAATGTAAATGTAAATGTAAATGTAAATGTAAATGTAAATGTAAATGTAAATGTAAATGTAAATGTAAATGTAAATGTAAATGTAAATGTAAATGTAAATGTAAATGTAAATGTAAATGTAAATGTAAATGTAAATGTAAATGTAAATGTAAATGTAAATGTAAATGTAAATGTAAATGTAAATGTAAATGTAAATGTAAATGTAAATGTAAATGTAAATGTAAATGTAAATGTAAATGTAAATGTAAATGTAAATGTAAATGTAAATGTAAATGTAAATGTAAATGTAAATGTAAATGTAAATGTAAATGTAAATGTAAATGTAAATGTAAATGTAAATGTAAATGTAAATGTAAATGTAAATGTAAATGTAAATGTAAATGTAAATGTAAATGTAAATGTAAATGTAAATGTAAATGTAAATGTAAATGTAAATGTAAATGTAAATGTAAATGTAAATAATTTTTCAGGTAAATAATACAATTAATCCAAACATTTCCATGTAAATCAATGTATTTCAAAAGTTCGAATCAATCCAAACCCTCCTCCACCACACAGTACTATTGCTACTACTACAACTCGACGCGGCGACCCGCCGTAGCGGGTGGGTGTGTACCCTTCTATAATAGTTGGTACCCCCTTCACCGTCGTCGGGGTCTTACCTCCCATCAACATCCCCTCCCATCCCCATCATTCAGACCCCACAGTCTAAGACCAAGCCGAGAGAGCCACCAAACTCCCAAGAGAGCGCGCGCACTCGTCTACTCACGGTTTGAAGTTCTGCAACTCCACCGGCCACAAAGTGAATGCTGGGGCTCAAACCACGCTCATGCTCATGATGCTTTTGCGCTTATGTTGATGCTCCGGCGTGGAGTCGCGGAGCGGCAACAGCTTGTTGCTTGTTTATTATGAATTTCATTTTCAGTATTGAGCTGTCCCGCGTGACGGCAGGACGTGTTGACGACCTCTGAAAGCGATTCTCTACGCGAGCAGCCTTCACAATCCTTTCCTTTTTTTATTTCTAACGCTTCTATTGGGACCTGTTGATCCTTGGTAATGCTTTGGACGTCGTTGGAAATCTTGTTCCGGGTGTACCTGGCGTAGTTGTGAAGTTCTACGACATTCAGCGAATTCCGGTTCGCGGGACCGGTTCCGCTCGCGCGTCAGCTGTTTTGTCCCCGAAGACCTAGATATTGCACGCACCGTCGCCGCAACCAGTAGTGTACCTGAGAACCCGCCCAAGTGCCCAAGTGTGTAGTGTGCTCGTTAGTTGCGGGGTCTACGGTATTGAACCGCAGCTCTTGAAGTGTCTCGAAGCCGGTTTCCAGCCTGCAGTGTGGAATGTAAACAAAGCGGTTTCGCGCACAGATTCCACCAAAGGGTGGACCAGTAGACCTACACCGTGAATCGCTCGGTGGTGGTAGAACTGCAGTGTCACCAGCTGTCCGAGCGGGTCTACAACCAACGAACCCTTGGCGGTACGTTCCGGTGCAGACCTCCAGCAACCGCACCGTGTACTCCGCGGTCCTCTATGGATTCTGATTACTGTTATTATCGTTTCAATTAGATCAATTTGCGCCAACTTCTGGGTGTATTGTGTTGTGAACCAGTCAAGAGTTGGTCCAGCAGCAGCTGCTGCTGCAGCAGTGTAACAGATTGGTCCAAACGCGGGGTGTCGGCTGGGGCCAACCTACACGACGATCAGACCGACCAATGTGGATGCATAATTGGAAAATTGGTGTTTGTGGTACAAGTATGTTTACCTAAAAACCATTACAAGCTGTGCTGAGAAAATCTTGGAACAATTCCGTACTAGCTAGTGGATCGCGCGAGGTCGCCGCGCGTAACCCGCGCCGTCTGGCCCTTTGGCAAAGCAGGGTGTTTGCGGATACCTTGGAACCGGCCAAGGTGAGGTGCTCCGTCTGAAGTGTAGTGTGCCGGCTAATAACAATCATAGCGCACAGGTCGGTCAATCGATGTCTGGCTCGGTAGACTGCTGCTGCCCTTAAGCGTGGAATATAGTGCTACTGCGTTGAACCCTTGGCCGGAAGGGGAAAGTTGGTGTTGTTATAGAACCTGCTGAACTTGGTGTGTGCCGTATTGAGGCAAATGTTTTTCGTGATAAGTAGTGCAGCGTGCGTGACCGCCGGTGTTAAATGCCGGCCGCTTTGAGTTTGTTTTGGCGCGGAAAACTGTGAAGATCTTTGCCAGGTGTTGGCGTACGCATGCGTGTTTTCGTGCAGCAAAGAATGAGAAGGATGAGCATGTGGGCAGTGAGCTGTGAACTTTTGTAGAACTGCTGAAGTTTTTGATAAAAATGTTTCATTTTAAAGGTAAGGATCGTTTATTAAAAGCAATGATTCAATTGAATGTTTTCAAACAAGTACAATTCAAGCTGAATTGTTTTACGTGCATTGAAAGTTATTGTGCAGTGGTTTTAAAATGGCTACGAAGTCATTTGTAGGAAAACAAAATTACAACATTTCCTTCGACAATCAATTGAATGGTTATAATGCATTGAAACCCCAAAAAGCACGAAAATTTTAGGCTAATCCAGAAAATTATGATTTAACTTTAACCCTTTCAGGCCTGACGGTTCATATTGACCTAAAAAATCAAAACTTTCGCATGGTCATTAAAATCGGTTTCACATCATTACCTGAACAGATTTTTTTTGAAATTCAGGCTAAAAATAAATTAGTTGTACATAAGTTTTTCATTAATGCAATACATGCTTGCTGCAGCAAAATTGTTTTTTTATTTATATAGAGTGAAATGTGTATAAAGTATAATTTTGTTGACTTTAGAAAGCCTTATTTTTGATAATATATAGTATTTAAAATACTTCTTTAAAGAAAGGTAAATCCATCATTTTGAAATTTTGAAGATACGGCCTTATTTAAGGAAAAAAAGATAGAATGAAGTTTTACCTAAAACTATTTTTTTCTGAATATATCTTGGATCCAATTTAAGCACTTTTATTAAACATTTGGTTTTTTCCCATAAATCCATTTTTTTTTTGTTTATACGGGACCATCCATAAACCATGTAGACTCATTTTTGAAAATCTCAGCCCCTCCTCCCAGTGCCTACTTGTTTATGGATGACACCTTAATGGTTTAGTTTTTAAAATCTTTAGAAATGATAAATTATGATTTCAAGTGTACTGGCCCTAACAAATAATTAAGTGTTAAGAGTTAGATTAAGTTTATTTTCCTTATCTTATGTAAAATATTAGTTGTTGTGGCAAATTTTGAGATTGACAAATGGTTGAAATGGTGCAGGATTTTCAGAGCGTAAAATTTCCCGTCACAGGAAAAAAAACCATGGAATCTCCGGGATTTCCCGTTTCCAGGGAAATTTGCAATTTTCCTGCACAAAAAAAAAAGTTGAATTTTGGAATGTTGAAAATTTGGAAGGTTGAATATAACCTCTTTTTTGAGTAATATTACATAAAAAATATGTAAAAATGTAAACCTGTTGAATATTCATCAAAAACTGATGAAAATTCATCATATTCTGGGGAAAAATTAATCATTTTTTTTGCCACAATATCTGTCACCATTTCCTGATGAATATTACCATCATTTTTTTTCTGTGTGGGAGTTCCCGAAACTAATGTGAAATTTTACATTTTCTTAGCTTTTTGGCAACAACCCTCTACAACCTTACCCCGCCTTTAGACGGGCTTCGATCAAAAAGATCTCCTAAAATCAATTTTCCAACCGATTTTTGATCTTTAAAAAGCATTGTAAAGAAACACTCTTAAAATTTTAGAAAAAAAAAATCAGGGTTGGAAGTTTTATTTGTTTTATGTGATTTTGCCAATGTTTTTAAAAATGTCATTTTTTTAGGGGTCAACTTTGGCTGTGTTTTTTACTAAAATTTCCTATATTTTGAGTAAAAAGAAGTATGCAGTAATTTTTGTAGTGTTCCAGACTATGCCTCTACGCATTTTTTTTGCAAATTAAATTATGATGGTGCCATTCTATAGCAGAAAATGTAAAAAAAATGAAAAAAATGAAAAAGTGCTTTTTTGTTGAACAAAAGTTGCTGAAAATGACCTCCTGAACAAGAGAAAAATAAATATTTTCGAAAAAAAATTTGGGCAGTAGAGGGTTAAAAATGTATTGAAACACAAAATAAAGTTTTTCTTTTATTCAATTTCGATGTAATCAGCTAGCTCGTTTAAAAATTTCATTTCAATTTATTCTAGTTTAAAACTACTTTTTATGCTCTGAAAACAACTTTGACCGATATTACCGACCAAATTACCGAATCACTTTGACCGAAAACCATGTAAAACAGTGTTTACTATTACATCGTATTACATGAAAGGTGCCCGAAGAATGCAAAAAATATATTTCATATAATTGCTCAAAATATTTAAAATGTTGGGTTTTGATTCTATATATAAAAGTGTATAATGTTTAAAAACACGAGAAGTTAGATTTTTAACCCTCTACAACTCAACCACGCCTCTAGGCGAGCTTCAATCTAAAATGAGCATGAGCATGGTTGACTGCCAATGAGCTGCTACTCCGATATTGACAGATCAGCTGAAGTTAAGCAATGAATCAAAAATGATCAGTGGGAGCCAACCATCCGTTCACTGTTTAACCTCTGAAGATCCCTACTTTATTAGTCAATACCGGCGCCCTCCCAAGAAGCCTGCAGTTCAACGAAAGGGAGGAATGTTAGTCCGATAGTTGAAGTTGCAGACTCATCAAGCACATAGTTTTCCGCTATATACTTGTTGATACCGCTTGAGACCGTTGAATCCACAGCATCTCCTTCAAGCATCACGTGATTATTATTTTTTTGTTTTGTTGTTTGATAGTTTTGGTCACCGAGAATTTTTGTTTTTTTGGGTTAGTAGGATAAGGTATTGGCTTTTCGACGCCTCCCGAGCTACGATGCTATGGGGAGGACTTTCATAACAGACCCGTCGGCGAGCCTTCCGAGCAACGATGCTATGGGAAGGTCTTTCTGGTTAACACACAAAGTCACTCACACACAATTATTTCACTCCACTATTAATTAATCCAAAATGTCAGTGCGTCTTTCGATCATTATATAGAAATGGCTTTTTCACCATTAAAAATAAAACTTTATTCAAAACATTATACACAATTTACCCGACGCCGTGCCTTCCGATCAACGATGATATAGGAAGGGCTTTGAAAATGACAAAACAATTAATTAAGATCTCAAAAAAAATCACAAAAAAAAACACAAAAAAAAACACCAATTACTCAACGAAAATTACGCTCAAGACACAAATAATTCAGTAAGTCATGCTATTATTCGATCACCACAATCACTCACCCCTAACGAACAGCGACACAAAAGCACTCAAAAAAAATAACCTGCATAATAGCGTGGTTCACGTTTCTATGAAAAAGACAAAAGTTGTTATTTTGTCTTGCATCAACCGGAATTTCGTTCTTTTATGTCCCCAGAAGCACTCCTGAAAATTTGAGTCCATTTGGTAAGGTCTAGGAGCTCCAGTTTTAATTTGAAATTTATATGGGATTTTGATTTATTTTCCATGGGAAACTATCTTTTTTAACATTGTATTAGGATTTTTTTTTTATAAATCGATGAAATGACTTGATTCTTATAGTAGGAGATAGGTTTTGAACTGGGGAACAACTTTGTAGAACATACCAACATGCTAGGAAGTGACCCTTTAAAGATACAGATACTTTTAGATGGTGGCTGGCCCCTTCAAAAGCCATCATCTAAAAGTATCTGTATCTTTAAAGGGTCACTTCCTAGCATGTTGGTATGTTCTACAAAGTTGTTCCCCAGTTCGAAACCTATCTCCTACTATAAGAATCAAGTCATTTCATCGATTTATAAAAAAAAATCCTAATACAATGTAAAAGAAGATAGTTTCCCATGGAAAATAAATCAAAATCCCATATAAATTTCAAATTAAAACTGGAGCTCCTAGACCTTACCAAATGGACTCAAATTTTCAAGAGTGCTTCTGGGGACATAAAAGAACGAAATTCCGGTTGATGCAAGACAAAATAACAACTTTTGTCTTTTTCATAGAAACGTGAACCACGCTACTGCATAATCACGATTTCGCGTCCCCACTTTCAGCGCACCAATGATGCTATTCTAGGCGAGCTTCAATCTAAAATCGCCAAAAATTACTTTTTCATCAAATTTTTGAAATTTAAAAAGCATTGGAAAGAAGAACTCGTCAAATTTAAGAAAATTCAAATGTTGGAAGTGTGACTTGGTTCATGTGACTTTGTCAATGTTTTAAATATGTTTTTTTTTGCTTTGTTTTTTACTAACTTTTTTCTACATTATGTGAATATTAATAGGTAGTAATTTTTGTAGTGTACCAGACTATTTTTATAATTTAAATGATAATGTTGTCGTTCTATAGTAGAAAATTAAAAAAAAAACATACACTCATTTTAAAAAGTGACTGTAAAAACATGACAAAGACTAGAAAGGCAAAGGGAAATGATAGGAGGTGGTAGAGTAAGCCAAATACTATCAGAAACAAATATAAAATAAACAAGATAACTGCAAATTAAAATACTAAAAATTAAACAAGAAAAATATAAAACAAGAGAAGTTTAGTTTTTCGTAGAACAAAAGTAGCTCTAAATGACCACCTGAACACGTTCTCTCAAACTGGTCACAGAGGCAAGTTGAAAAGCAATTTTATGGTTGTGAAGCATGGATTCATTTTACTCATTGCCCAATCACGTGGAAAAAATAAATAATACCTGGATTTTTTTTAAATTTCCTTACGTTTCGAAAGACCGGTTTTATAATTAGGAAAAAAAGATTTTCTTGAAACTGCATGATATTTTTTTTAAACCAGTCGAGCTATTATTTGATTCTCAAACTTATTTTGATCATTATAATTGTTGCCTTAAACAATTTTGTTGCAAGATATAAATTAGAACCAGAATCAGTACAATGTTCAACAATTGGACGGTTTAAAGAAGCTATGTCGTTGGTATAATTGAAATGTAGAACCTTTCCAAAATTTATGACAAAATGTACTTTAAGTTGAATCTCCTTTATTATTCTTTATATTTTTATCTGGAAAACAAAACAATGTGGCAAATTTTACAATGAAAAGTTATTTATTTTATTTTATATGGTATTATAGCTTGGTTTTTGAGATAACTTCAAAACAAAAACGAAAAAACTGGTTAAAGTAGCTTGGAAATTGTTTTTTGAATAACCGGGGTGACTTTGAAAGACATAGTCACTGTGTTTCTGAGCAACTTTAGACTACAAGTTTACAAAAAAATTGAAATAGTAAAATTGACAATAGGCAGAGTTACTTCGAATGTTTCGTTTGAAAATAAAAAAAATCTATCTAATCTTTGTTCAAATAAGTTTATTTTCTTGAAATAAAATGTATATAAATTTGAGGCAAAAAGTTCCAAGTTTCATCAAAATTTATAAAATATGATTTCGTCTGAAAATGCCTGAAAATCTGAAGAAATGTTTAAATTCTGTTTCAATAAAACTTTAAACTTATAATTTAAAAAAATTATGGTATTTTAACTGTAGTGTGAAATTGTCCACAGAACCCGATAATGTAGTTCGTTTTTCGATTTGAATTCATTTTAATTTAATCATCAAAATTTGATGAATATATATGCATGCTTCGATCAATTTTCAGAGACTTTTCAAAATAAATATTTTTATAAAAATTGTTGAAAAAAATCTTCAAAAAAATTTGCGAGAATTTTATTTTTATTAAAATGTATGCGAAAAAAAATAATCATATTTTCCCAACTCTATCAGTTTTTGAAGCAAAATTTATGACAAAAGGCTCAAGGCAAAATTACAGCAATGCTTATTCCAAAACTTTTCTGAACATTTCAATTTACACAAATTATGGATACTTTTTTTGTTATGACATCTTTGAAGTTTGAATTATTTTTTTTTGCAAAGTTATATTGGGCTTGCGTAGAACATCGATTGTACAATTAAATTTGTGTAATAAATTTCATTTTTATGGATGGTTATTTTTTTCAAATTTTTTTTTGGGGTATTTTTGAGATCAAATATGTTTTATTTATTAAGTTTGTTTTGCTCTTTTCAATTATTCTTTATGATTTCTATTTTTTTCCTAATTTATTTAATTTATTTTGTTGATCATTTTATTAATATTCTTATTTTTTTCCTTTTCCAGATAATTTCAAAACTCAATGAGATAGTAAAGTAAACATCACCCGAACCGTGGTCAGTAATCGCGTCAGTAATCTCCTCTACGATCCAATGATTTCATGTGCAAACCCAGCTCATGCTGCCAGTATTCAGAGAACTCAACCTGAACAACGTGTTTATTAAACTAAATAATCGCCCATTGAAACATACACCGTAATAACTACCGTGCGCCCCCACAAATCTGCCAGTAACTTGATACCTGAAAAAAGGAAGGAAAAAAATCATTGAATGTAAACGAGAACAATCGTTAAATTAAACAACCCATAAGCTCCCAGTCTGTGACGAAAAAGAAGAAGGAAAAAGGAAGAAAAAGTGAAGTGAACAAGACTGGACAGAACAACATTCAATAGATTGTACACTTGAACCAAGCGAAACGCGTAAACACTTAATTATGTAAATAAAATAATAATTATCCATTAAGGCCAGTATTTAAATCCTAAGTGTTTTGTGTTAGTGTTATTTCGTTAAGCTGTATTTGTGTATAATTCGCTATTATCACGTCGAGTGTCCTGCACACCCCTTTTCCGCTCAGATCTCTCCGGCTAAATATTGTTTAAACACACGCTAAATCCAGCGCTAGGCAGGGTCCAGTTGACACCTGTCACACAAGTGTCTTGCTGAAAACGGCGCGCCACGACACTAACCATAAATAATTAATGAAAAGCTAAATAGAAGTAATTTGCGACGGCGGTGTCCACCAGCAGAAACACCCAGGTGCGAAAAAGCCCAAAGTGACACTTCCGCTTGGACTACCTCAGGTGTGAATTGGAGTATCGATTTCACGAGAAGTGCATTTGTGTGTGCCAGGTCGAACCAGTCACGATTGTCACGTGTCCCCCCCACCGCAACCCACTCCCGGAGGTCGTTCAAATCAGAGTGTAATTAATAACCCTGCCACCTGGCGGTGACTGGCGCAAACCGGCGCGAAGAAAGAAGGTTCCAGGACGTCAAGTGGTCAATTAGACCGGTGTCCTAGAACAAGTGCAACGGAAGAGAGTGTGGTGTGTGGTGACTTGCAGCGGAGAACTAGGGCTTGGCCTTCTGGATTATGCGCTGCAAGCCTGCAACTCCGGCGACTTGAACGGCTGGCTGCCCGTGTTGAGGCACTACAATCTACGACTTTGAACGGACGGAGCTGTTCTAGAGTCGTTGGCGAGGTTCTGCGCTGATAAGTGAACTGGTCAACTCGTGGGGTTGGCGCTGCAGAGAGCGCGCGGGCTAGAGGTCAGCTCTCGGTTCAGGTGTGCCGCGTGCGCGCAAGACCGGAGACCTGCCTGCCCCTGCCTGAAGGATTATCATTTTGATACGGTGTACTGGAATTTTAATGGTTTACATGGTAAGTGTCCTGAACGAGCGCGCGCTCGCGAGTTCTCTCTGATTTAGAATATGTAATTAAATAATGGGATTGCTGTTGTGGATCGACTTGTGTTTGCTACAGTCAGTATAGTGGGTGAGTGGAGCGAATTGAGTACATTTGCAAAGTCCATTGTTGCGAGGAGAGCCACCTCATTTGGAGTTTTTTTTTTGTAAAGAGAAGGGTTGTACGATCGTTTACGCTCAAGGAGATGTCACTCACGGGGATGTGATTGCTGAGGCGCGGTTGTCATTTGTCTTTGGGGCAGTAGATCGGAACAGAGTGGTGAACCCTAACTTACAACATAAGGATTCATAATTTACTATCAATAAGGAGTCAAATAAAAATGTAGATTTGATTTATTAAAATATTTATTTTATGGCTATAGTACTCCTCAATGCTCGAAGCAAAATACACCCAGAGTACAGGATCGAGAGAATTCACCCTTTTTAAATTAAGATACTTTCCAGAAAAGAAGAAACAAGATCAATCATAATTGTCAACCCTTCGTTGAATTGAAATAAGGATTTAACCGTCGTTCCTTTTCAGGTGTGTCAAGTAGTTGTCGGGACCGTATGTAATAAGCAGTTTACAACGATCGGTGTAAACATAAGAGGGCAGTAATGAAGTCATTTCGTTCTCTTTCGTAACAAGTTCAGCACGAAGAAATCATAAATAAAAGCTGTCACATTTCTTCGCAGCAAACAAACATTATCCACGTTAATTCGTCCTATTTGTAACGCATTTTTCTCCACCTTACATTAACTTTTCAAATTCATTTGCCCCGCTAAATGTTCTCACCACTCTCTAGCCCAGCTGTTTTTTTAATTATTGCACTTGTTTTGAATAATTCATGCGGCTAAGTAATTACTTCTAATCTTGGCCGTGGTGCTTGTACTACATGCCCTGGCTGCTGACCGTTCCATCGGTTGTGAAGTCACCAAAGGAGCCAATAAATTGCCCTGGCACTCTCCAAAGGACATTTGGCCATCCATTTGAATGCTGGGACACTGACTGTGTGCACTTAGTGTGCGCAGTTCAGGGCGACAGAAATTGCAAGCAAAAAGAAACGGACCTGCCAATCGCTGTGAAACAGAAAAACAAATTAAAAGTAGTTTCTCTAGTTTTTTAATAACTTTTTTTTTTCCTCTGCCCAAGCAGCCCCGTCAGCATTTCGTACAAATGGGCATGGGAAAATCAGTTGAGGAGTACGAGGGGACTGGAAAATCTGGCCAAACGCCACGGGGGGAGTCCTCCGGTGCCGACGACATTTTTATGACAGACCAGCGACAGATTCGATGGACGCGTTCATCATAAAGATATTAATATTAATTACTGCCGGCTGGGCATTAAACTGTCACCTGTCCGTAGGTTGAATAGATCGATTAGATGCCCGGTTCGATTGATGACAGTGGATGCTCAGTTGGATGGGTATTATTTCATTTACAATTTTCTGTTCCTGGACTGTAATCAAAACTTGAAAAGCTCCTTAGAGAATAAAACAAGCCACTAACTTACTTTTACTGCTCGTACAACCTTCGGGTCATGAGCTGTCTCCAGATGCGTTGCCATCTAACTCGGTCCTGGGCTGCTTCTCTCCAATTCCACTGCGGAACTCCCACACTTTCCAGATCTTCCTCCACTTGGTTCAACCACCTTGCACGTTGCGCCCCCCTCCGCCGCGTTCCAACCGGCTCCGAATTGAACACCAACTTCACCGGATTGATAGTCTGGTTCGGTTGGCGCGCATCCAGCGCGTTCGGCATTCTCGCGACGTGTCCGGCCCACCTGATCCGGCTAGCCTTGGCGACCTTCCGAATACTTGGCTTGCCGTAGAGTTGCGCCAGCTCGTGGTTCATCCTTCTCCTCCATACAGTGTTCTCACGCACGCCGCCAAAGATCGTCCTAAGCACTCGCCGTTCGAAAACTTCAAGCGCTTGCAAGTCCTCCTCGAGCATCGTCCACGTTTCGTGCCCGTAGAGGACGACGGGTCTTATCAGCGTTTCGTACATGGTGCACTTTGTACGCCGGGAAAGATGACCAGACCGTAGGGTCTTGTGGAGTCCGTAGTAGGCACGACTACCGGTGATGATGCGCCTCCGAATTTCTCTGCTGCAGTTGTTGTCCGACGTTACCAATGATCCGAGGTACACAAACTCCTCCACGACCTCGAACTCGTCGCCGTCGATCGTCACGCTCGGTCCTATGCGAGCCCTAAGGGACTCGGTTCCTCCTGCCAGCAGATACTTCGTCTTCGCAACATTCACCTTCAATCCAACCTTATCCGCTTCCCGCTTCAATTCGGTGTACCGCTTAGCCACCTCCTCGAACGTCCTGCCGACAATGTCCATGTCGTCGGCATAGCAGATGAACTGGCTGGACCGGTTGATAATCGTGCCCCGCATGTTGAAGCCCGCTCGCCTCATGACACCTTCAAGCCCAATGTTGATAAAACAAGCCAACAATAATAAAAAAACGTTACTTAATCCATCTTTAGGTGGTTGGCGCCTTCCTCACATTTAAAGGGTGCTATCCAAAATGCAAAAAGTGCGTAAATAACACTTAAGTGCTTATAACTTTTGATAGGGTTGTCAGATCTTCAATGTTTTGGACGCGTTGGAAAGGTCTTTTGAATACCTATCCAACGATAGGTCGCATGAGAGATCCGGACAGCTTTTTCATCAAAATATCTGAGATCCAGCCGCGAAAAAGTGCTTTAAAAACACTTAAGTGCTTATAACTTTTGATAGGGTTGTCAGATCTTCAATGTTTTGGACGCCTTGGAAAGGTCTTTTGAATACCTATCCAACGATAGGTCGCATGAGAGATCCGGACAGCATTTTCATCAAAATATCTGAGATCCGGCCTCGAAAAAGTGCTTAAAAACACTTAAGTGCTTATAACTTTTGATAGGGTTGTCAGATCTTCAATGTTTTGGACGCGTTGGAAAGGTCTTTTGAATACCTATCCAACGATAGGTCACATGAGAGATCCGGACAGCATTTTCATCAAAATATCTGAGATCCGGCCTCGAAAAAGTGCTTAAAAAACACTTAATTGCTTATAACTTTTGATAGGGTTGTCAGATCTTCAATGTTTTGGACGCGTTGGAAAGGTCTTTTGAATACCTTTCTGAAAATGTATAGCATGACGGGTTTTCTTACAAAAACCACCCTTTTTACAATCTTCCGGACTTTTGCTAAAATCGTTTTTTTAGCATAACTTTTGAAGTACTTAACTAAACTGCATAATTTTTAATAGCGACTTATGGGACCTCAAGACGGATCGAATGACGCCAAAACGGACAAAATCGGTTCAGCCAATGTCGAGATAATCGAGTGACAATTTTTTGATCAACATCCCACCACACACACAGACATTTGCTCAGAATTTGATTCTGAGTCGATAGGTATACATAAAGGTGGGTCTAGGAGGTCTAATTGAGAAGTTCATTTTTAGAGTGATTTTATAGCCTTTCCTCAGTAACGTGAGGAAGGCAAAAAGAACCAGCATATCATCAGTTCATGCACGGAAAAAGTCAATTCTCGAAATCGTGAATTGTGTTCATGAATTTTAGAACCACAAAGGAATATATTCACGTTTATAGTGCAAATGCACCATACTCATGAATAAATTCCTTTGTGGTACTCAAATTCATGAACACAATGCACGATTACGGGAAATGTTTTTTTTTTCCTGTGTGGGGTAGCATACACTGCATACACTAGATGTCCACAAAATCAGGGGCGATTCCTGTCTGGCTCGGCAAAGTCAGTTCTCTTAAAAGAGTAAAATCTACTCATGGGGATGGGTTTCAGCTAGTGACGTACTGGATTTCCAATCCAGAGGTCGTGAGTTCGATTCTCGTTTCGGGATGATGAATAAATTAGATACAATATGTATGCAGCAATTCCTCAAGAAAACAGCATGGAAAAAACAAAAGTCTGGCCGAAATAATTTGAACAGTATTATTTTGTTTGGCCTTTAGAGTGGCGGGGTGGTTTGCGGCAATTGTCCACAATCCTTTAAAAAAATTGTATAGACAATTGTCCACGAGGGAGGGAGGGAGAGGGGGGGGGGGGGTTACAGTTTCCCAAAGAAGTGTTCACTTAGTTTTTACATTACTTTTTCAAAACAAACAATGCGCCATGAGTTTAATATGTACATAAGGCATTTTGAAAAAGTAATCGAATCTTGTTTTTGCCTCTTGTTGCTTCTTTTTCCCTCTTGAGCAGTTCTCTCAGATTTCGGTCATTCGATTTTTTTTTTGAATTTTTTTATCCGACTGAAACTTTTTTTGTGCCTTCGGTATGCCCAAAGAAGCCATTTTGCATCATTAGTTTGTCCATAAAATTTTTCATACACATTCAATATTACGCCCTTTTTAAATGTTTGTCTCGGAAAATTTCACGAATGTTTCATATTTTTACATTGTAAATCGGACTATTAGTTGTTGAGATATCGACATTAGAAAATGGTGGGTTGTTTGGATGAGACTTAGAAAACATCAATTTTCCTGTTTTTAAACACTTGCATGGCAATATCTCAGCAACTAGAGGTCATATCAACAAAATTCAAAAAAGCAAAATATAGAGAGTTTTCTAAGCTTTTTAAAAATATTTTTTTCAAAAATGGGTAAACATGTGCACTAATTTAAAAAAATTAAAAACTGCAACTATTTTCAAAAAAGTCACCTAAAAATGGATTTAACTTGAAAAATTTCACTAAAGTACATTTTGATTGCAAATTTGATTTTACATCGAAAAATGAAGTTGAAACCAATATTTCGATTTTTTTAAAAGATCAGTATTGATTCAAACATTCATAACTCGGTCAAAAAGATTTTTTGCACAACGGGACCATCCATAAACCACGTGGATACTTTTTTGAGAATCTGTTACCCCCCCCCCCCCCCCCCCCTCGTGGACAATTGTCCATACCAAAAAACATTTTTTGTATGGATCGTGGACAATCGCCATACCCCCCTCCCCCCCCCCCCAACCTAAAATGTCCACGTGGTTTATGGATGGTCCCTGCAGGTTACCTGCAAATTTCTGAAAAGTTGGCATTTTGCCAAATTTGCATGGAAAATTATATGGACAAACTAATGATGCAAAATGGCTTCTTTGGGCATACCGAAGGCATCCAAAAACTTTCAGCTGGATTAAAAAATACAAAAATTACCGATTTCGTAGAGAATTTCTTTCTTTTGAATTTTTTATTATATAAGCCATGAAATTCAAAACTTATCTTAAATTTTACATTGACCGGTTCAATTTTATTCGTTGTCGCCTCTTGTTTTTTTAAAAGAAATTTTCAAAGAAATTTTTGAAACTTTTCTAATCATCAACTAATCATGTCACATAAAAAAGAAATATATTTATATAACTTTATTTAATTTGAATCACATTGTAGTTCATTCAGAACCCAAAGCATAAAAAAGAACATAAAAACTTATTTTAATTTAATTTAAGCTATTTTAAAACTGTCGTCCTTGTTCAGATTAAAGTGTAGATAATCACCAATTGATATGATTAAACTAATTCTATGATTTTAAGCTTGAAAAACATAACAAATATAATTCCGGGATTCCGTAAATATTTTTCTCGTTTCCCGGGAAATTCATAACCCGGCAAATTTGGACGCCCTAGAGAAAATGACGAAAACTGTCATAACTTGAGACTTCAGACGCAACCTTTGGTACAGTCATCCCACATATTCGGAACACCCACAAATTCGGAACACTTTTGTGGTAATTTGTCAATAGAATGCAAAATGCAACTTTTCTGCTGACCCTGCTATTTTTAGAGCTTTTATTTGGACATTCTCTTGCTATTTTACTAGTAAAAGTAATACTTTTTAAACAAAAACTGCATTTCAAGACAATTTCATCCAGAGTACCAAAACACTGCCTCCAAATTGTCTGTTCCATGATTGTGGTATGTTATTGTGTCTCCCACAATTGTGGAACACCTGAATTTAACTGATATTTTCACAAAAAGCTTTATCAGACCAATCATAAAACATTACTAAGCATGATATTTATTGGTTTCAGAGTGCAAAGTCATTATTTTGTAAAAAATATGTACTCCTGGAGAGAAAAAAATGTTTGTTTACATCGTAAGAAAAATGTGTTCCGAATTTGTGGATTTCAAGGGTCAATGTTTTTCTTTGAAAACTTGATATAAAACGTAAAAATGTACAGCCGGTCTATCCATCAATCGTAAGATCGCATGAAAATCTTACACATGAAGGTAAAAGCAAATCATTATGTTCAATTATCGATTTTATATCATTTGTTGAACATTGGCCGATATGTAAACTGTTCCGAATATGAGGGATGACTGTACCCAAACATGCATAGGTCATCGCTAAAATTTTAAAGCTATCGCAATTTTAGTGATTTTTTTTTTATTTTTTTTTGTCGATTTCGTTATTTTCCCGTTCTTGCGCGCGCCGTGTAGAAAACCCCAGATTTTATTTATTATCAAAAAAATCATATCATACACGGAAAGGGGATCCATCGCCAAATCGCGATAAAGTTCGCTAAAACTAGCGAAAAATGTCGCTAATTTCTCAGCCTGCACAAAAATTACCTAGAATCGCTAATTTTTTTCGCTTTCGCTATTTATTATCAAAAAAATCATATCATACACGGAAAGGGGATCCATCGCCAAATCGCGATAAAGTTCGCTAAAACTAGCGAAAAATGTCGCTAATTTCTCAGCCTGCACAAAAATTACCTAGAATCGCTAATTTTTTTCGCTGGTTTGGAAACCGATGAAATTCTACCAAACCAGTGAAAAAAAACACTGGTTTGGTGAAAAATGTCGCTGTTTGGGGGATCAGTTTTGCTAGAATCAGAAAATTTTCTCGCTGGTTTGGAAAAAGCGGCAGGGCACCAAAATCAACCAGGAGATTATTGTACTGGTTTTGGGAAACAATTCGCTGGTCCAGCGGATTTCTTCACTGGACCAGTGTTCTTTTACGCTGGATCAGCGTTTTCTATCGCTGACGTCCGGGTTTTTTTTTCCGGCGGCAGCAGCTCGTACCAAAATCAACCAGTAGATTATTGTGCTGGTTTTGGGAAACAATTCGCTGGTCCAGCGGATTTTTTCACTGAACTGGTGTTCCTTCACGCTGGATCAGCGTTTTCTATCGCTGACGTCCGGGTTTTTTTTCCGCGGCAGCAGCTCGTACCAAAATCAACCAGGAGATTATTCTACTGGTTCCGGCAAAAAATCCGCTGGTTCAGCGAATGTTTCCACTGGACCAGTGTTTTTTTGCACTGGATCAGCGTTTTTTATCACCGACGTTTGTTTTTTTGTTTTGGCGGCAGAAGCCTATGCCAAAATAAACCAGGTTGTACTTACTTGCCACAGCACAAACTGTTCCGCGGCCATGGTCAAGTTCCTCGCCTACGATTCTTGCTGCCACCTGCGACAATTTGTGCACTCATCTATGCAGCAGTACAAATACATCTCCAGCTTCACTGCACCGTATTTTTCTGCTGCGAGAACTTTATGGAAACGTGCTTCTTTTCATTGAAAAGAACCATCACCTGTTGAGTATGTATTTTAATGCTGAACACTTGATGCAGAACTTTTTCATGCTTTTTTGTTTTGAAAAAACCCCTAAAGCAATTCGATTGCCACAAATCGCTTCCGAACGTGAACAATAACAAACATTTATGACGGCTGTCGGAAGGATGTGTATCAAACCAGCGAAAACTTTCGCTGGAAAAGAAACCGTTTCGGAAATAACAAACCAGCGAAACCAAGTTGCTGGATTTGATTTCGCGCAGCCACCTTTTTCAGCGAAAAATTTCGCTGGTTTAGAGAAAAATTTCGCTGATATCAGCAAAACCAACCCAGCAAAATTCGGTCGCTGGTTTGGCGATCGATCCCCTTTCCGTGTATTATCAAAATCATCTGTTAATGAAGTACTCCCATTTTAAAGTATGTTACGTAAAATTGTCGGATGAATCCGATAAAAATATTTCCAGACATAGGCTCTTTGGTCCATGCACCGTGAAAACGGCATTTTAAAGTTTTATATTAGCTTTTCAAATGTTAGGCTAGATTTTTGAAACTTCTTACTATTTTTCATTGAAAGGCCAACCGTTCGAAAAAAATCACTATTCTGATACCAATCCTACGTAATTCTCACGCATAATCCAATCTGGCGAAGGGACACTCTCCTCCCTCCTACTTAAACTTGTGTCTTATCGCGTTGCAAAGAGGCCCCCTAAAAGCTGTGCCGCGATACGGGGTCCCAACCTGTGAGTGTCAAAACCATTGCCCGCCACCGCTATCATAATTGCAATCTTACTCTTCGTAATTAAACGATAAAAAGCAAAGTGTTAGTCAGCGTGCCTAAAAAAAAAGAGGGAGACCGCGTCGCCTTTACCGTGGAGGCAATCACCGTGTACTTCTTCACGGAGCCCAGAACTAACTGTCTTTACCGTGATCCGTAGAGCACCGGGCTTGTTTTTTTTTCTTCGAAGGGAGTTGAAAAAAGCTCCGAGATTTTACTAAAGTGTGTCTCCTCGTTTGCTGGAACAAACATCGGCGGGCAACGCGTGGCCAACGCTTGTGCAATAGTAATTATTTCAACTTTTAATGACACCATCTCGTAAAAGTGAGCATTTTTTTGCGGCTGCCGCTACTTGGAGACCATATGGACATGGTGATGGCCCGTGCGCGCGCGACTTTCAAGAAGCTGCTGCTCGGTTAGGGCACGCACTGGGCTGCGGGGTGCGTCGGAGGCGGCGTAGATTCCGCGTAAAAAGCCTATGAACAGGGGCCCAGACCTTCGCCGGGTGGCCAAGTTACAAATCTTTCGGTTGTTTGCCACCTTAAGTGGCTGCTGCTGCCGGTGGACAGTTTCTTATCTTCATTATCGGGGTTGGAACTAACGACTGTCACACATTAGTGGCGGCATCGTTTTGGAAAGGGGTGATCGTATGCTGGATATTTGAAGTGGCTTTGACGACACACTTGGGGTAAAACATTATATTGTGTTATGTTAACATGTGGAATTAAAATGCTTCGAATAATTTATTATGATGATGTTTAATTCTGGATTTCTAAGTTGGAAGAAAAACATTTTACATAAAAATATTTTTTCAGACATATTGTTTTCTTTGAATTCTTTTAAGGTCATACACAATATACTTCACAGTCTGATTATTCCAAAATCCAGCCACAAATGTTTTTAACTGAGAATTTTCGATTTACGATTATTTGATTGGCGATAATCAATGATAATTCATCAAAAAGAACTAACTTAAACAAAAACCTCAAAGATTTTAAAACTTTTATGGAAGATGGATTATTTGAAATGTAGAATGTAGCAAAAAAAAAACAATCTTTATGCTTAACTAAAGTCTTTTTGGGAAGCCTGGAGTCGGAGTCGGAGTCGTAAAAACTCGAACAGCTGGAGTCGGAGTCGGAGCCGAAAATTTCTGATTACCTGGAGCTGGAGTCGGAGTCGGAGTTATCTTAAATTCCACAAAAATTATGTTTATTTTTTATTTTTTAGTATTTGCTATAAAACAGATTAATTTACAAAACTTCTTATATTTTTAATTTATTTTCAAGTTGTTTGCGCTGCGTTGCCATTTTTTTAGAGATCAATATATGATAACCTGTTTATCAGCTCTTACCCAAGTATGTGATATCATCATAACTAAAAAAAACAATATTGATTTTGTAGTCAGAAATACTTAATTGATTTTTGACTGTATCCTTTTGCCATTATTTATGTACCCTTTAAACTCAAATTTGACCAAATTTAATCCAGTTCTTTCTGAAAAAAGTACACACACAGTCATCTTATACCCCGATAGCGAATGTCTTGGTGGTTTTATATAAATCAATGTTCAGGAAAAAAGTTACGAGGTAAATCAAAAAATATAAATAATAATCACTATTTATGGAAATCAAAACAAAAAAAAATCTCTGACAGGATAACTCTTCCAACAAATATTCAACGATTATAACAATCTATTACTTGGAACTCAACATGCGCATTTTGTTTATAACTTTGTACAAAAAATTAAAAGTGTCTGAAAATGTTGATCCTTAGGCAAACTATTTTGATATTTTTGCAAATTATCGTTGAACAAATCTCAAGATTTCAGGATAGGACCGGATTTCAAGATTAAAAAAAATATCCGAGACCTAGAAACATTTATCCTGTGGATTTTTGTTTTTTATCCAATTCTAAGTTTTTTCTTATCTTTTCATGGAGGCGCACGACCATTCATAAAGCTTCGTTTTAGGTGAAGATGCAAAAAGTATGGCGCGCCTCCTTTTAAGTATATATAAAAAAAAAATAAAAATTCAAGTAAATCCAAAATTCCGAGGTAAACTATTTTCTAGTTTACGGATATTTGAAAAGGACCCCTTAAGCGTCCTTACCACAAAGATTTTTTTAGATACATTCATTTGTAATAATAAACTTCTTCAGCCTTGGCGTGATGTCTATGTACGTCTTAAAAATTTCAATGGAGCTTTAAAAAACAGTTTCGTTTAAAATTGTTATTTAAAAATACAAGGTGACTATGATAGTCACTGTGCTTCTTATAAATGTCAACTTAAAAGTAAGCAAATTGAAATTATTTGTTTAATCAATCTTTTCTTTTAATGATTATAAAAAAATAACAATTTAATATTTTAGCTTTTAATCAATTGAATGAAAATTTGAGGTTAAGTAAATAAATCCTAATTTATTTACCAAACTGTTCTTCTGAAAATGCCTTTAAAACTTGTTTTGCCTTCCTCACTGAGGTAAGGCTATAATCCTGCTCTAAAAATGAACTTTTTATTAAAAGCTCAAAGACCCACCTTCATGTATACATATCGACTCAGAATAAAAAACTGAACAAATGTCTGTGTGTGTGTATGTGTGTGTGTATGTGTGTGTGTATGTATGTATGTGACCAAAATTCTCACTAAGTTTTCTCAGCACTGGCTGAACCGATTTTGACCAAACCAGTTGCAATCGACTTGGTATAGGGTCCCATACATCGCTATTGAATTGTTTGAAGTTTCGTTAACTAGTTCAAAAGTTATGTATAAAAATGTGTTTTCACATATATCCGGATCTCATTTATATGCATGTAAACGATGTCCGGATCCATCATCCGACCCATCGTTGGTTAGGTAATCGAGAGACCTTTCCAATGAGTTCACAACATTGAAGATCTGGCAACCCTGTCTCGAGAAATGACCACTTAAGTGATATTTATGTACTTTTTTGAAGCCGGATCTCAATTAAATGTATGCAAACGATATCTGGATCCATCATTCGACCCATCTTTGGTTAGGTTATTGAAAGACCTTTCCAACGAGCTTACAACATTGAAGATCTGGCAACCCTGTCTCGAGTTATGACCACTTAAGTGATATTTATGTACTTTTTTGAAGCCGGATCTCAATTAAATGTATGCAAACGATGTCCGAATCCATCATCCGACCCATCGTTGGTTAGGTAATCAAAAGACCTTTCCAATGAGCCCACAACATTGAAGATCTGGCAACCCTGTCTCGAGTTATGACCACTTAAGTGATATTTATGTACTTTTTTGAAGCCGGATCTCAATTAAATGTATGCAAACGATGTCCGAATCCATCATCCGACCCATCGTTGGTTAGGTAATCAAAAGACCTTTCCAATGAGCCCGCAACATTGAAGATCTGGCAACCCTGTCTCGAGTTATGACCACTTAAGTGATATTTATGTACTTTTTTGAAGCCGGATCTCAATTAAATGCATGCAAACGATGTCCGGATCCATTATCCGACCCATCGTTGGTTAGGTTATCGAAAGACCTTTCCAACAAGCTTACAACATTGAAGATCTGGCAACCCTGTCTCGAGTTATGACCACCTAAGTGATATTTATGTACTTTTTGAAGCCGGATCTCAATTAAATGCATGCAAACGATGTCCGGATCCATCATCGGACCCATTGTTGATTAGGTAATCGAGAGACCTTTATAACGAGCTTACAACATTGAAGATCTGGCAACCCTGTCTCGAGTTATGACTACTTAAGTGATATTTATGTACTTTTTTGAAGCCGGATCTCAATTAAATGTATGCAAACGATGTCCGGATCCATTATCCGACCCATCGTTGGTTAGGTAATCAAAAGTCCTTTCCAATGAGTCCGCAACATTGAAGATCTGGCAACCCTGTCTCGAGTTATGACCACTTAAGTGATATTTATGTACTTTTTTGAAGCCGGATCTCAATTAAATGTATGCAAACGATGTCCGAATCCATCATCCAACCCATCGTTGGTTAGGTAATCAAAAGACCTTTCCAATGAGTCCACAACATTGAAGATCTGGCAACCCTGTCTCGAGTTATGACCACTTAAGTGATATTTATGTACTTTTTTGAAGCCGGATCTCAATTAAATGTATGCAAACGATATCTGGATCCATCATCCGACCCATCTTTGGTTAGGTTATTGAAAGACCTTTCCAACGAGCTTACAACATTGAAGATCTGGCAACCCTGTCTCGAGTTATGACCACTTAAGTGATATTTATGTACTTTTTTGAAGCCGGATCTCAATTAAATGTATGCAAACGATGTCCGGATCCATCATCCGACCCATCGTTGATTAGGTAATCAAAAGTCCTTTCCAATGAGTCCGCAACATTGAAGATCTGGCAACCCTGTCTCGAGTTATGACCACTTAAGTGATATTTATGTACTTTTTTGAAGCCGGATCTCAATTAAATGTATGCAAACGATATCCGGATCCATTATCCGACCCATCGTTGGTTAGGTAATCAAAAGTCCTTTCCAATGAGTCCACAACATTGAAGATCTGGCAACCCTGTCTCGAGTTATGACCACTTAAGTGACATTTATGTACTTTTTTGAAGCCGGATCGCAATTAAATGTATGCAAACGATGTCCGAATCCATCACCCGACCCATCGTTGGTTAGGAAATTGAGAGACCTTTCCAACGAGTCCATAACATTGAAGATCTGGCAATCCTGTCTCGAGTTATGACCACTTAAGTTATATCTGGGTACTTATTTTTCTGGATCTAAAAAATTGCTGAAATATGTGTCCAAACCACTCATATTACCCATTGTTGGTAAAAAGTGAGGAAGGCATCAACCACATAGGTGGATTAAGTTAGTTTTTTTTTAATTTCTGTTTCAATAACGTCTAAAACTTATAAAACTAGAAACTTTTTCCGGTTTTTTCCACTTAAAGAGTTTTTGAATAATCCTATTTATCAATGTTTTCGAAATAATAGTAAACTAACTTTTGAAATATTTAAAAATATGTGGAGTCGGAGTCGGAGTCGGCTAGAGTTGGTGGGCCGGAGTTGGAGTCGGAGTCGGTTGGATCTGAAAGCCGGAATCGGAGTCGAAATCGGAGTCGGCTAATCCCAGAAAGCCGGAGTCGGAGTCAGAGTCGGAGTCGCTTGAAATATGACCCGACTCCACAGCCCTGGTTGTTTCATAATGACATGAACAACAAACAGAATGTTGTTCAGCTTTTCCTTTTGTTTAATAAAATCCTTCAGATATCTTGGAGGATATACTTTTCGTCGAATCGAAGCACAATCAATGCTTCAAAATCAGCCTCCCCAGCACCACCCGTGAGATCGATTACACTACTCGACAAAACAAAACTTGTGTCAAGGGATTGACGATATCTCATCGGTTCCTCAGAGAAAAGGCATCCCCGAATCCGATGCAATCGACAGAATTTGATTTTATGTCCACGCGGACTGACGAGAAGCTGGTAAATTTTTTAACATAAAAAAATCGAACAATTTAAAAAAAACTTGCGTCTCCTCCCAACTATATGAGCCATCTACAAAAATATGGAGGCGCCTGGTGCATAGCCATTTCCTTTAAGCACAACGGAAACAACCAATACAAATGTATAAAAAAGTTGTCAAGTTCGGGGGGTCCACAGCTAGCATTTTTTGTACGATTATAAAAATAAATATTAAAAGTTTAAAATTAAAATATTTGAAAAACTTTTTTTTTAAATATATTTGTTTACTAAAATTTTATGTTTCTCAAAGGTCTATGGGTACTTCGGGATGTCCATGGTAATCCAAGGACTCCCTAGAGTTAAGATCTATGAGTCTACCGCCGTAACAAGCAAGAGGTCGTCGGATTTTGACCCCGGATTATGTGCGTATAGCATCAGTGGATATGGTAGACTACTATATGAATGTAATGGGATGTACATGGTCATCCAAGGACTCCCTGGAGTTAAGATCTACGAGTCTACCGCCGTAACAAGCAAGAGGTCGTCGGATTTTGACCCCGGATCATGTGCGTATAGCATTAGTGGATATGGTAGACTACTATATGAATGTAATGGGATGTACATGGTCTTCTAAGGACTCCCTGGAGTTAAGATCTACGAGTCTACCGCCGTAACAAGCAAGAGGTCGTCGGATTTTGACCCCGGATTATGTGCGTATAGCATCAGTGGATATGGTAGACTACTATATGAATGTAATGGGATGTCCATGGTCATCCAAGGACTCCCTGGAGTTAAGATCTACGAGTCTACCGCCGTAACAAGCAAGAGGTCGTCGGATTTTGACCCCGGATTATGTGCGTATAGCATCAGTGGATATGGTAGACTACTATATGAATGTAATGGGATGTACATGGTCATCCAAGGACTCCCTGGAGTTAAGATCTATGAGTCTACCGCCGTAACAAGCAAGAGGTCGTCAGATTTTGACCCCGGATCATGTGCGTATAGCATCAGTGGATATGGTAGACTACTATATGAATGTAATGGGATGTACATGGTCATCCAAGGACTCCCTGGAGTTAAGATCTACGAGTCTACCGCCGTAACAAGCAAGAGGTCGTCGGATTTTGACCCCGGATCATGTGAGTATAGCATCAGTGGATATGGTAGACTACTATATGAATGTAATGGGATGTACATGGTCATCCAAGGACTCCCTGGAGTTAAGATCTATGAGTCTACCGCCGTAACAAGCAAGAGGTCGTCAGATTTTGACCCCGGATCATGTGCGTATAGCATCAGTGGATATGGTAGACTACTATATGAATGTAATGGGATGTACATGGTCATCCAAGGACTCCCTGGAGTTAAGATCTACGAGTCTACCGCCGTAACAAGCAAGAGGTCGTCGGATTTTGACCCCGGATTATGTGCGTATAGCATCAGTGGATATGGTAGACTACTATATGAATGTAATGGGATGTACATGGTCATCCAAGGACTCCCTGGAGTTAAGATCTACGAGTCTACTGCCGTAACAAGCAAGAGGTCGTCGGATTTTGACCCCGGATCATGTGAGTATAGCATCAGTGGATATGGTAGACTACTATATGAATGTAATGGGATGTACATGGTCATCCAAGGACTCCCTGGAGTTAAGATCTACGAGTCTACCGCCGTAACAAGCAAGAGGTCGTCGGATTTTGACCCCGGATTATGTGCGTATAGCATCAGTGGATATGGTAGACTACTATATGAATGTAATGGGATGTACATGGTCATCCAAGGACTCCCTGGAGTTAAGATCTACGAGTCTACCGCCGTAACAAGCAAGAGGTCGTCGGATTTTGACCCCGGATCATGTGCGTATAGCATTAGTGGATATGGTAGACTACTATATGAATGTAATGGGATGTACATGGTCTTCTAAGGACTCCCTGGAGTTAAGATCTACGAGTCTACCGCCGTAACAAGCAAGAGGTCGTCGGATTTTGACCCCGGATTATGTGCGTATAGCATCAGTGGATATGGTAGACTACTATATGAATGTAATGGGATGTCCATGGTCATCCAAGGACTCCCTGGAGTTAAGATCTACGAGTCTACCGCCGTAACAAGCAAGAGGTCGTCGGATTTTGACCCCGGATTATGTGCGTATAGCATCAGTGGATATGGTAGACTACTATATGAATGTAATGGGATGTACATGGTCATCCAAGGACTCCCTGGAGTTAAGATCTACGAGTCTACCGCCGTAACAAGCAAGAGGTCGTCGGATTTTGACCCCGGATTATGTGCGTATAGCATTAGTGGATATGGTAGACTACTATATGAATGTAATGGGATGTACATGGTCTTCTAAGGACTCCCTGGAGTTAAGATCTACGAGTCTACCGCCGTAACAAGCAAGAGGTCGTCGGATTTTGACCCCGGATTATGTGCGTATAGCATCAGTGGATATGGTAGACTACTATATGAATGTAATGGGATGTACATGGTCATCCAAGGACTCCCTGGAGTTAAGATCTACGAGTCTACCGCCGTAACAAGCAAGAGGTCGTCGGATTTTGACCCCGGATTATGTGCGTATAGCATCAGTGGATATGGTAGACTACTATATGAATGTAATGGGATGTACATGGTCATCCAAGGACTCCCTGGAGTTAAGATCTATGAGTCTACCGCCGTAACAAGCAAGAGGTCGTCAGATTTTGACCCCGGATCATGTGCGTATAGCATCAGTGGATATGGTAGACTACTATATGAATGTAATGGGATGTCCATGGTCATCCAAGGACTCCCTGGAGTTAAGATCTACGAGTCTACCGCCGTAACAAGCAAGAGGTCGTCGGATTTTGACCCCGGATTATGTGCGTATAGCATCAGTGGATATGGTAGACTACTATATGAATGTAATGGGATGTACATGGTCTTCTAAGGACTCCCTGGAGTTAAGATCTACGAGTCTACCGCCGTAACAAGCAAGAGGTCGTCGGATTTTGACCCCGGATTATGTGCGTATAGCATCAGTGGATATGGTAGACTACTATATGAATGTAATGGGATGTACATGGTCATCCAAGGACTCCCTGGAGTTAAGATCTACGAGTCTACCGCCGTAACAAGCAAGAGGTCGTCGGATTTTGACCCCGGATCATGTGAGTATAGCATCAGTGGATATGGTAGACTACTATATGAATGTAATGGGATGTACATGGTCTTCTAAGGACTCCCTGGAGTTAAGATCTACGAGTCCACCGCCGTAACAAGCAAGAGGTCGTCGGATTTTGAGCCCGGATTATGTGCGTATAGCATCAGTGGATATGGTAGACTACTATATGAATGTAATGGGATGTACATGGTCATCCAAGGACTCCCTGGAGTTAAGATCTATGAGTCTACCGCCGTAACAAGCAAGAGGTCGTCAGATTTTGACCCCGGATCATGTGCGTATAGCATCAGTGGATATGGTAGACTACTATATGAATGTAATGGGATGTCCATGGTCATCCAAGGACTCCCTGGAGTTAAGATCTACGAGTCTACCGCCGTAACAAGCAAGAGGTCGTCGGATTTTGACCCCGGATTATGTGCGTATAGCATCAGTGGATATGGTAGACTACTATATGAATGTAATGGGATGTACATGGTCATCCAAGGACTCCCTGGAGTTAAGATCTACGAGTCTACCGCCGTAACAAGCAAGAGGTCGTCGGATTTTGACCACGGATTATGTGCGTATAGCATTAGTGGATATGGTAGACTACTATATGAATGTAATGGGATGTACATGGTCTTCTAAGGACTCCCTGGAGTTAAGATCTACGAGTCTACCGCCGTAACAAGCAAGAGGTCGTCGGATTTTGACCCCGGATTATGTGCGTATAGCATCAGTGGATATGGTAGACTACTATATGAATGTAATGGGATGTCCATGGTCATCTAAGCACTCCCTGGAGTTAAGATCTACGAGTCTACCGCCGTAACAAGCAAGAGGTCGTCGGATTTTGACCCCGGATTATGTGCGTATAGCATCAGTGGATATGGTAGACTACTATATGAATGTAATGGGATGTACATGGTCATCCAAGGACTCCCTGGAGTTAAGATCTACGAGTCTACCGCCGTAACAAGCAAGAGGTCGTCGGATTTTGACCCCGGATCATGTGAGTATAGCATCAGTGGATATGGTAGACTACTATATGAATGTAATGGGATGTACATGGTCTTCTAAGGACTCCCTGGAGTTAAGATCTACGAGTCCACCGCCGTAACAAGCAAGAGGTCGTCGGATTTTGAGCCCGGATTATGTGCGTATAGCATCAGTGGATATGGTAGACTACTATATGAATGTAATGGGATGTACATGGTCATCCAAGGACTCCCTGGAGTTAAGATCTATGAGTCTACCGCCGTAACAAGCAAGAGGTCGTCAGATTTTGACCCCGGATCATGTGCGTATAGCATCAGTGGATATGGTAGACTACTATATGAATGTAATGGGATGTCCATGGTCATCCAAGGACTCCCTGGAGTTAAGATCTACGAGTCTACCGCCGTAACAAGCAAGAGGTCGTCGGATTTTGACCCCGGATTATGTGCGTATAGCATCAGTGGATATGGTAGACTACTATATGAATGTAATGGGATGTACATGGTCTTCTAAGGACTCCCTGGAGTTAAGATCTACGAGTCTACCGCCGTAACAAGCAAGAGGTCGTCGGATTTTGACCCCGGATTATGTGCGTATAGCATCAGTGGATATGGTAGACTACTATATGAATGTAATGGGATGTACATGGTCATCCAAGGACTCCCTGGAGTTAAGATCTACGAGTCTACCGCCGTAACAAGCAAGAGGTCGTCGGATTTTGACCCCGGATCATGTGAGTATAGCATCAGTGGATATGGTAGACTACTATATGAATGTAATGGGATGTACATGGTCTTCTAAGGACTCCCTGGAGTTAAGATCTACGAGTCCACCGCCGTAACAAGCAAGAGGTCGTCGGATTTTGAGCCCGGATTATGTGCGTATAGCATCAGTGGATATGGTAGACTACTATATGAATGTAATGGGATGTACATGGTCATCCAAGGACTCCCTGGAGTTAAGATCTATGAGTCTACCGCCGTAACAAGCAAGAGGTCGTCAGATTTTGACCCCGGATCATGTGCGTATAGCATCAGTGGATATGGTAGACTACTATATGAATGTAATGGGATGTCCATGGTCATCCAAGGACTCCCTGGAGTTAAGATCTACGAGTCTACCGCCGTAACAAGCAAGAGGTCGTCGGATTTTGACCCCGGATTATGTGCGTATAGCATCAGTGGATATGGTAGACTACTATATGAATGTAATGGGATGTACATGGTCATCCAAGGACTCCCTGGAGTTAAGATCTACGAGTCTACCGCCGTAACAAGCAAGAGGTCGTCGGATTTTGACCACGGATTATGTGCGTATAGCATTAGTGGATATGGTAGACTACTATATGAATGTAATGGGATGTACATGGTCTTCTAAGGACTCCCTGGAGTTAAGATCTACGAGTCTACCGCCGTAACAAGCAAGAGGTCGTCGGATTTTGACCCCGGATTATGTGCGTATAGCATCAGTGGATATGGTAGACTACTATATGAATGTAATGGGATGTCCATGGTCATCTAAGCACTCCCTGGAGTTAAGATCTACGAGTCTACCGCCGTAACAAGCAAGAGGTCGTCGGATTTTGACCCCGGATCATGTGAGTATAGCATCAGTGGATATGGTAGACTACTATATGAATGTAATGGGATGTACATGGTCATCCAAGGACTCCCTGGAGTTAAGATCTACAATCGATGTAAAGTTATCGAAATATTTAAGTTTGAACGATGAACAAAAGTCCTTGCTTACCACTTTAGCCAAACGGCGACCTCTTTTTTGTTACGGCGGTAGACTCGTAGATCTTAACTCCAGGGAGTCTTGGATGACCATGTACATCCCATTACATTCATATAGTAGTCTACCATATCCACTGATGCTATACGCACATAATCCGGGGTCAAAATCCGACGACCTCTTGCTTGTTACGGCGGTAGACTCGTAGATCTTAACTCCAGGGAGTGCTTAGATGACCATGGACATCCCATTACATTCATATAGTAGTCTACCATATCCACTGATGCTATACGCACATAATCCGGGGTCAAAATCCGACGACCTCTTGCTTGTTACGGCGGTAGACTCGTAGATCTTAACTCCAGGGAGTCCTTAGAAGACCATGTACATCCCATTACATTCATATAGTAGTCTACCATATCCACTAATGCTATACGCACATAATCCGTGGTCAAAATCCGACGACCT
This sequence comes from Culex pipiens pallens, assembly GCF_016801865.2. NCBI lineage: Eukaryota > Metazoa > Arthropoda > Insecta > Diptera > Culicidae > Culex > Culex pipiens. Next base: position 143,619,938 of record NC_068938.1, on the reverse strand, counting down.
CTTGCTTGTTACGGCGGTAGACTCGTAGATCTTAACTCCAGGGAGTCCTTGGATGACCATGTACATCCCATTACATTCATATAGTAGTCTACCATATCCACTGATGCTATACGCACATAATCCGGGGTCAAAATCCGACGACCTCTTGCTTGTTACGGCGGTAGACTCGTAGATCTTAACTCCAGGGAGTCCTTGGATGACCATGGACATCCCATTACATTCATATAGTAGTCTACCATATCCACTGATGCTATACGCACATGATCCGGGGTCAAAATCTGACGACCTCTTGCTTGTTACGGCGGTAGACTCATAGATCTTAACTCCAGGGAGTCCTTGGATGACCATGTACATCCCATTACATTCATATAGTAGTCTACCATATCCACTGATGCTATACGCACATAATCCGGGGTCAAAATCCGACGACCTCTTGCTTGTTACGGCGGTAGACTCGTAGATCTTAACTCCAGGGAGTCCTTAGAAGACCATGTACATCCCATTACATTCATATAGTAGTCTACCATATCCACTGGTGCTATACGCACATAATCCGGGGTCAAAATCCGACGACCTCTTGCTTGTTACGGCGGTAGACTCGTAGATCTTAACTCCAGGGAGTCCTTAGAAGACCATGTACATCCCATTACATTCATATAGTAGTCTACCATATCCACTAATGCTATACGCACATAATCCGGGGTCAAAATCCGACGACCTCTTGCTTGTTACGGCGGTAGACTCGTAGATCTTAACTCCAGGGAGTCCTTGGATGACCATGTACATCCCATTACATTCATATAGTAGTCTACCATATCCACTGATGCTATACGCACATAATCCGGGGTCAAAATCCGACGACCTCTTGCTTGTTACGGCGGTAGACTCGTAGATCTTAACTCCAGGGAGTCCTTAGAAGACCATGTACATCCCATTACATTCATATAGTAGTCTACCATATCCACTAATGCTATACGCACATAATCCGTGGTCAAAATCCGACGACCTCTTGCTTGTTACGGCGGTAGACTCGTAGATCTTAACTCCAGGGAGTCCTTGGATGACCATGTACATCCCATTACATTCATATAGTAGTCTACCATATCCACTGATGCTATACGCACATAATCCGGGGTCAAAATCCGACGACCTCTTGCTTGTTACGGCGGTAGACTCGTAGATCTTAACTCCAGGGAGTCCTTGGATGACCATGGACATCCCATTACATTCATATAGTAGTCTACCATATCCACTGATGCTATACGCACATGATCCGGGGTCAAAATCTGACGACCTCTTGCTTGTTACGGCGGTAGACTCATAGATCTTAACTCCAGGGAGTCCTTGGATGACCATGTACATCCCATTACATTCATATAGTAGTCTACCATATCCACTGATGCTATACGCACATAATCCGGGCTCAAAATCCGACGACCTCTTGCTTGTTACGGCGGTGGACTCGTAGATCTTAACTCCAGGGAGTCCTTAGAAGACCATGTACATCCCATTACATTCATATAGTAGTCTACCATATCCACTGATGCTATACTCACATGATCCGGGGTCAAAATCTGACGACCTCTTGCTTGTTACGGCGGTAGACTCGTAGATCTTAACTCCAGGGAGTCCTTGGATGACCATGTACATCCCATTACATTCATATAGTAGTCTACCATATCCACTGATGCTATACGCACATAATCCGGGGTCAAAATCCGACGACCTCTTGCTTGTTACGGCGGTAGACTCGTAGATCTTAACTCCAGGGAGTCCTTAGAAGACCATGTACATCCCATTACATTCATATAGTAGTCTACCATATCCACTGATGCTATACGCACATAATCCGGGGTCAAAATCCGACGACCTCTTGCTTGTTACGGCGGTAGACTCGTAGATCTTAACTCCAGGGAGTCCTTGGATGACCATGGACATCCCATTACATTCATATAGTAGTCTACCATATCCACTGATGCTATACGCACATGATCCGGGGTCAAAATCTGACGACCTCTTGCTTGTTACGGCGGTAGACTCATAGATCTTAACTCCAGGGAGTCCTTGGATGACCATGTACATCCCATTACATTCATATAGTAGTCTACCATATCCACTGATGCTATACGCACATAATCCGGGGTCAAAATCCGACGACCTCTTGCTTGTTACGGCGGTAGACTCGTAGATCTTAACTCCAGGGAGTCCTTAGAAGACCATGTACATCCCATTACATTCATATAGTAGTCTACCATATCCACTGGTGCTATACGCACATAATCCGGGGTCAAAATCCGACGACCTCTTGCTTGTTACGGCGGTAGACTCATAGATCTTAACTCTAGGGAGTCCTTGGATTACCATGGACATCCCGAAGTACCCATAGACCTTTGAGAAACATAAAATTTTAGTAAACAAATATATTTAAAAAAAATGTTTTTCAAATATTTTAATTTTAAACTTTTAATATTTATTTTTATAATCGTACAAAAAATGCTAGCTGTGGACCCCCCGAACTTGACAACTTTTTTATACATTTGTATTGGTTGTTTCCGTTGTGCTTAAAGGAAATGGCTATGCACCAGGCGCCTCCATATTTTTGTAGATGGCTCATATAGTTGGGAGGAGACGCAAGTTTTTTTTAAATTGTTCGATTTTTTTATGTTAAAAAATTTACCAGCTTCTCGTCAGTCCGCGTGGACATAAAATCAAATTCTGTCGATTGCATCGGATTCGGGGATGCCTTTTCTCTGAGGAACCGATGAGATATCGTCAATCCCTTGACACAAGTTTTGTTTTGTCGAGTAGTGTTACCGATTGCAAATCCGTGTGAGCTGCAACCTGCAAACAGGTGATTCAACGGCCAATATTACAACAATCGCGGCGAATCCGCTTCAACGTGAAATGCTAAAGGCCATCCTCCTCCATCCTCGAGAGGGAAAGAGCCTTTGCTCCATTTGACATAATCACTTTTACCACAACTGGGGCTGACTGACCGCTGCTGCGCTGTAAATGTGAACATTCGCTCCGGGTTTGCCGTAATTTTTGCCTCCGAGATGGGTTGGACGATCCGTTGATTGAATAATATTAAATGCACTCGAAGGCATCCGAATGGTACCGGGGGTTGTAGAAAAAAAACAATGAGGATTTGCCTACCCCTCACTTCTAGTAGGGTAGAAGGACTTGTTTTGTTCCTGAAACTGAAACGATGAAAAAACGAATTATTTTTTTTAAAGCTTAACAAGGACCAATATAGGGCCTCTCCCTCCCCGGTAGCACTATATTGTGTGCGCAGGAGTGCTTCTGAGCGCAGCGCTGCTGCCGCGTGTGCAATCAATATCCCTTTCTCTCGATCGCTCAGAGGGCGCGCGCGCGAAGACGTGCTGCCCGTGACTGTGGGTTTGTTTTGGGATCTCTGCTACCTTTCCCAGCCTCTCGATTTCAAGTCTCCGGGTGTCTCACAGGCTGCTTATGGGTATAAATCTTTCGGATTGTGGTAATTTGCAAAATGTGTATCAAACCACCGCGCTTCTCAGCTCGACCCCAGCACCCAGACTTTGGGAAGCCCCTGGAATCGGGTATTGTGGTGTGGGGCAGGGGTGCTCAAAATAAATTTTGTTATGAAAAAGGGATCTTCAAATTCCGCAAAATACAAAATATTGTAAGATATTCATATTTATTTTGTCTTTCTCACTAAAGTTAGGCCATAGTTGTGCAACAAATGTGACCGAAAAGCTTATAGACACACTATTCGAACTACATCGACTATTCGAAGATTTGCATGAGACTTTTGATAATCAAACTATTGAAAAATGCTAGTTTTTCATGAATGTGTATCTATTAGCTTTTTGATAAAAATTTTTACATCAAAATCGAGAAATGCGAACTCAATTTAGTCACTTTTGAATAGTTGATTGCCTGATAAATAAAGGAATGCATTTTTTTCAATACAGTCATGCCTCGGTTTTGCACGCCTCGGTTTTGCACTGCCCCGGTTTTGCACCGTTCAGCTGCCTCGTTTAAGCACGGCCCAGTGCTTAACTGAAGCACAGAGCTTATGGGTTTTTGGCTATATGGGAGACATTGGCTTTAATCGTATGAAAAATCATGCAAACATCAAAAAATTATAGTGTTTTGGAATCGGGATGATGTCAGTTATCCATTAAAATTATTATTTCATGAAAATTTTCACAAAAATACGTATTTTTCCTGTATTTTGAAAATGCATTTTTTTTTCTCTAAGGAATCCAAAAATATATTGTTATTGGAATATAAGTATCAAATGATCAGGTTTTTTCATACAGTTCGGATATAATAACACCATTTTTTGAAAATACTGGAAATTTGCACAAAACTACGTTTTTTCGAAAAAAAATACTCAAAATTTCAATTTTTACAATATGGGTATCAAACGATCGGGATTTTTTCATACATTTCGAATGTAATAACAACATTTTTAGAAAATACTCAAAATTTTCACAAAACTACGTATTTTCGAATAAAATACTCAAAATTTAAATTTTTACAATATGGGTATTAAACGATCGGGGTTTTTTCATACATTTCGAATGTAATAACAATATTTTTAGGAAATACTCTAATTTTTCACAAAACTACGTATTTTCGAATAAAATACTCAAAATTTACGTTTAAACAATGTGGGTATCAAACGATCGGGATTTTTTCATACATTTCGAATGTAATAACAATATTTTTTTGAAAATTCACAAACTACGTATTTTTGTAAAACTTTTCAAAATTTTAGTTTTTACAATATGGGTATCAAATAATCAAATTTTTTTTTTTTCAAAAATACGTTGTTTTGTGTGAATTTTGAGTATTTTCATTTTTTAAATAACTTTCGAAATGCATGAAAAAATCCCGATCGTTTGATGCCCACATTGTAAAAACGGACATTTTTAGTATTTTTTTTCGAAAATACGTAGTTTTGTGAAATTTTTTAGTATTTTCTAAAAATAGTGTTATTACATTCGAAATATATGAAAAACTCCCAATCGTTCGACACCCACATCGTAAAACGGAAATTTTGAGTATTTTTTTTTAGAAAATACGTAGTTTTGTGAAAATTTGGAGTATTTTCAGAAAAAATCTTATTACATTCGAAATGTATGAAAAATCCCGATCGTTTGATACCAACATTGTTAAAACGGAAATTTTGAGTATTTTTTTTCGGAAATACGTAGTTTTGTGAAAATTTGGAGTATTTTCAAAAAAATATTGTTATTACATTCGAAATGTATGAAAAAATCCCGATCGTTCGATACCCACATTGTAAAAACGGAAATTTTGAGTAATTTATTGGAAAATACGTAGTTTTGTGAAAATTTTGAGTATTTTCTAAAAAGTTTGTTATAACATTCGAAATTTATGGAAAAATCCCGATTGTTTGATACCCATATTGTAAAAATTGAAATTGTGAGTTTTTTTTTCAAAAAGACGTAGTTTTGTGAAAATTTTGAGTATTTTCTAAAAATGTTGTTATTACATCCAAAATGTATTTAAAAAACTTGACCATTTGATGCAATAACAATATATTTTTGGTTTCTTTAGAGAAAAAAAAACGCATTTTCGAAATTCAGGAAAAATACGTATTTTTGTGAAAATTTTCATGAAATAATAATTTTAATGGATAGCTGACATCATCCCGATTTCAAAACACTATAATTTTTTGATGTTTGCATGATTTTTCGTACGATTAAAGCCAATGTATCCCATATAGCCAAAATCCCATAAGCTCTGTGCATCGGTTATGCACGCCTCGGTTTTGCATCCCCCATATGCGGTGCTAAACCGAGGCATGACTGTATTTCAGCAGCGCCATTTCGGCGGCCATCTTGATCCTAAAAAATCTAAATCACTTTAACGTATTTTAGGGGTCTTACAAGAGGATGATAATCCAAAATAATGGCCTACTTATAATCACTTTGCTTAGAAAATTGTACGTAGCCAAGGAATTTGCAGTCCGAGCCACGTAGCCCAGTGGTAACGCTTCCGCCTCGTAAATGGTAGATCGGGGTTCCACTGGTGATCTTTTCCCATCTGGATTCGATTGCTTATAAGCTATAGTAAAGGGAAGGTAGTGTATCGTCTCAAACTGGACCACTTTAGCAAGACAACCTATGCAATGTTGAGCTGATCTTCTACAATGGAAAAGTATGCAAATTAGAGACTTGATGTATGGTTTGTATTTTTTTAAATCTAGGATAGGTTGACGTCTCAATATCAAAGGTTAACAAAGAACTGCATAGCAACGTTTAACAGCCCAACAAGTATTCTAAATTGATTGTAGATAACGGCACTAGGTTACATACTAATTCTACACAACTGCTTAACTATTCTAAGCTAAGTGATTGTAGGTAGGTCATAATACAAAGAAAAAAATGTGATTCGATTCTCCAAAATTTTTCTAAGGCCTTTGGATTATCGAGTCTGGACTGTATACAGCGATTCAACATAAACCAGCAGGATCCAGATAAAAAGTGTTCCAATTTGGCTCAAAATTGGAGCTCCCTTGGACAAGATAACTAGACCATTATTTTTGAGTTTGCCGATTAGGGTGGCCAAAAAGTAGCTTTTTTAAGCGATCTTCGGAACAACTAAACCAATATTAGCGCGCCAAGTTAAAAAATATGATAAGTTGGGAATTCAATGAAAAGTACTAAGACAATTTAAAAGATGGCTAAATACACTTACAAATCAAATGATTTTTTTCTGAGATTGGAGGTCTCGGGATCAAAGAGCTCAATGCTGAAAACAATATGATTTTCAGATCGTTTTAGGATATTGATTAATGAAAAAATAAAACTAATTCGAGCTAAAATTGGTTCAGCCACTCCGGAGGCATGATTATTGAAGAATGTGTGAAAATTCGTTTAAAAAGTACATCTTTTGGCTATCCTCATCGGCAAACACAAAAATATGGGTTTAATTATTTTGTCCAAGGACTTTCCATGCCAAATTTAAGCCAAATCAGAGCACATGTTTTCTGGATCATGCTGGGTTTAACGTTTAACGACCGTTTTTGATAAGGTGTTAGAAAGACACCAACTACATCATTGGTAGATTATGTTTAATCTTCATTATGTGACTCTGAAATCAGTTAATTAAAACAATATTGAAAATCGGGAAAAATATTCAAAAAACTGAATCATCATAACAACCCCTGCCAAGCTTGACCAATACGCATCTCCCGGCAGCAACGAATTAATTCGCGTTCATTTCTGAAACTGCACGTTCGCCACAATAATAATATCAATGAGGCTGGGCGTCGACGACGGCGGCAAAGAAAGGAGTTTATTTAATGCCTACATCGCGACGATGCCATCCCCATCACCCCGAAAAACCATCATCATCATTCCCAGAGCTGGGTCTGAAATCTGAATCTGCAGCGAAAGGGCATAATAAAAGTTTTTTCGAATGCTGAATGTTGGTTCCAGAGGCAGTAATTTGCAGCGCGCGTCCCCCAGAAGCTTTTCCCTTTCGAAAAAAAGCTCGCAGAATCACCCAAAAATCAACAACGTCGTAATCGTAATCGCAAATTCGGGTGTTGCGCATAAGTGTACGACACATAAATAATGAACACATGAAGTGGATCACTGATTACCGGCTCGCGAACTCCTCGAACGAGCATTAAAGGTACATCTCGCATTGATAGGATTTTAAGTGGGAATTGTCCGCTGTAATTAGGTTATTTCTGCAGTCGACATGGGATAATTTATACTGGGCGGTTTGTGCCCCGGCAGCTTATCGAGCAATGTAAAAGCTTGTTTTATTGGTGAAATTTATGGTTGAAGTCATTATTTGTATCATTGTTGTTGTGCTGGGTAAATATCGACGAAGATCACTTGAATGATTTGCTGGTGATTTCATCAATCAGGGCTAATTTAGGGGTTTTTTTTTTAAATCGCAGTTGATCAGATTTGTTTACAACTCAGCAAATTTATTTTTGTTAACAGTAAAAAGCATTTTTTTAAATTAATTTCTCACTTTTGAAATAAGTGTTTGCTTTTTGAAAGAGGTCCTGGGAAAAGATCATGAACAAATTTTAACTTATTATTGTTGAGATGAACAACCCTGTAGTCGTCATCGAGTCGACCTAGTCGGCCGAACCCCCTGTCAACCTCACGCGCAGCTGTCAGAGCTGCAAAAACAACAATTATTAAATGCATTGCAGAGATGAAAGTGAAAGGATTTGAATCATTCTAAAAACTTTTATTTTAATACCCTTAAAAAAGATTCCAAAAAATGTAAATATGGATTCATTCCATCACATTAAAACCCCTTAATAGCAATTCTCCAGAAATATCGGAAATGGATTTCATTTGGCTTAAACCTTATAGCAGGGGTGCCCAACCATTTGGCCATGCGGCCATTGAAAAAGTCAACAATTGAAAAAAAATGTAATCTTTTAAATTTCTTTTTAATTAAATAACTTTATAAAACAGTGCCGCAAATAAGATTTATATATCTTGATTTTAAGAATGAAAATTTTAATAGTTTTTATCGATTGCAAATAATAACACTAAATATTATTAGTTCAAAAAAGGCTTCATATTTTATTGGTCGTTGCAAGCTTTTTATGTTCAATTTCTTAAACAAAACAATACGTAAAAAAACTAATAGGCATGATAAAATTTATTAAAACATAATTTTTGATCAAATCTTATGTTGTTTTACATATTTATTTAGGTATTTTACAAAATATTGAAAAATGGTTTTGAACACACACAAAATTTTAAAAGTGGTGAAAAATAAATATAGAACAATTTTCAATTCGTTATTCTTCAAATTTCTTTAAACTATTGAAGTTTACAAAAAAACATTTTTTTTGTTCCCTGATTTTTGGACTAACTTATTAGACATTTTTTTTTGTAATTTTTAAGGTTAACTGTAAATATTCATTGAAGAAATATTTCAGTTATCAGGAAAACCGAAATGTTCACAAAAAAATAGATTCTGATGATTGATATGCTCGAGAGATGATAAGGAAATCGAACTTAACTTGAAAAAGCTTTTCCCTCTTAGAAATGAGCATGAGCATGAGCATGAGAGACCACCCATGGTTGTCCTTATTCGTTGCTGAACAGAACCGTAATATCCTTTCAGCACTGCTGATCATAGGCTCCGACGATCTAGTGTTGTTTCCCTTATCAACAGCATGTATGAATGCGCCGAAAAGATAAAATACCATGATTGCCAAAACAAGATCAGTTGCGAATAGGTAACAGTCATTGGCCACCAACGGCGCCCGCCATGTCAGTTTGTAGATCTCGATTTTAAGGGACGGGAATGTTAGCTAGCGCAGGTTGCTACTAGGGCAGCTGATTTACTCTGTGCTTACACCCCACGAGTGCCAGGAACCTGAAAACTTGTTAGTAGGATAGGGTGTTTGGTCAGGATTCACCATAGAAGATGATGATGCGACCCAAAATCATAGTGTTTGTTGAAAGGTATTATATTTTATTCTCAAGGCAAACAATCGGATGCTGCGGATGAGACATTTCCCGTTTAACTGTTGTCAAATTTTTAATGAAATGGTTTAATCCTAGACAGCCGGCTGTGGAAAGATAAAGCCAAATAATGTTTATTTATAGAATGAGGTGTTAAACGCAATGCTGCAATGATAGCATAGTCTGATTTTTAATTATATAATCATTTAATTCATAAATTTGTTACGGAATAGACGCGACGAACTCAACCATCAAGTGCCTTCCGATCTTCTTTCTGTTAGCTAGATAAGGTATTGATTTTTGTTGCCTCTCGAGCTGCGATGCTATGGAGAGGGCTTAACATACAAACAACCGACGTCGTGCCCTCCGAGCTACAGAGCTATGGGAAGATCTTTTCAACACAAAAAAGATTCGCGCACCACACGACGTTCTTGATGAATCAAAATAACTTTGTTACGCGATAAACCTAACTAACTCAATCGTCAACTTGCCATCCAATCAGCGATGATGAAGAAAAGGCTTGAAGCACACAAGAACTCACCGATTAACATGAATAATTTTCGAGATCGATCTGGTTTTATAACTACAGCGCGACTCACTCCTGATTTTCACGATCCCGAATACAGCACAAAACCATCTCACAATCCTTGTTTTTTTTTTTTTTTTGTTTTGCTTTTTTCACTTTGCACACAAACACTACCACACTCCGCTTGCACTGGTGAAACATAATTGAATAATTTCCCCCAACCAACGCGCCCCTTCACTCACCATTCTTGCAGGCACAATCCTGATTTTTTTCTTCACTTTGCAAAATTAGGCGATTGGACTTTAAAGTAGGAAAAACTTTGTAGAAGAATTGAAAAAATAACAAGATATGAATTAAATAAATTTCAAGAAAGGAGAAGTGAACGGAAATGAAAAGTATTAGAATTTTTTTAAACATTCTGAAAGCAATATTTTAAGTTCTTCGAAAAGAATCCACTGCACTGCTCAGGATGTCACAGACACGCAAAAACGCTGAACCGACTTCTATTTTTCCGGTTGTCTCACATAAAAACTAGACGGTTTTTAGGATAACTTTAAGCCAACGAAATATCACAACAACATCAGCACACTTTTGCCAACGGTTTACCCAACGCTCACTGTTTCTCACGGTTTTCTATTTTCCACTAAAATTTACTTGTCTTCTTTGGTTCACACAACACAAATCACTTCAAAATTTTCAATTAAAATTCCTAAAACACTACTCAATTGGCAGAGTTCGTCATGCACCCAAGAGTCAAGCTATTCCCTCTTAGAAATAATTAGAAAAAATAATATTTGAAAAGAGAACATATGATTTCATTTGTGGGTGTAACTGCTTAATATTTCTAAGGTAAATTTTTGGGTCCACATTTTTTGCCTAGTTATTGGAATTTTTGACAAGTTAAAATTAACATTTTCTGAATAAGAAGATTAGAGAAGCATTGGTTTATTCAAACTTGAACATCGAACATTAAACATTAAACAAAATGTTTTGCCTTCCTCACTGAGGTAAGGCTATAATCCTGCTCTAAAAATGAACTTTGTATAAAAACGTCGTAGACCCACCTTCATGTATACATATCGACTCAGAATCGAAAACTGAACAAATGTCTGTGTGTATGTGTGTGTGTATGTATGTATGTGACCAACAAACTAGCTCATGTTTCTCGGCACTGGCTGAACCGATTTGACCCGAACCTGTTGCATTCGACTTGGTTTAGGGTCCCATAGATCGAGTTTTATACAGATTGAAGTTTCGATAAGTAGTTCAAAAGTTATGTATAAAAATGTGTTTTCACATATATCCGGATCTCACTTAAATGTATGTAAACTATGTATGGGTCCATCATCCGACCCATCGTTGATTAGGTCATCAAAAGACCTTTCCAACGAGCCTAAAACATTGAAGATCTGACAACCCTGTCTCGAGATATGCCCACTTAAGTGATATTTATGTACTTTTTTGAAGCCGGATCTCACTTAAATGTATGTAAACTAGGTCCGGATCCACCATCTGACCCATCGTTGGTTAGGTTATCAAAAGACCTTTCCAACGAGTCCAAAACATTGAAAATCTGGCAACCCTGTCTCGAGATATGTACACTTAAGTGATATTGATGTACTTTTTGGAAGCCGGATCTCACTTAAATGTATGTAAACTAGGTCCGGATCCACCATCCGACCCCTCGTTGGTTAGGTTATCAAAAGACCTTTCCAACGAGTCCAAAACATTGAAGATCTGGCAACCCTGTCTCGAGATATGCCCACTTAAGTGATATTGATGCACTTTTTTGAAGCCGGATCTCACTTAAATGTATGTAAACTTGGTCCGGATCCACCATCTGACCCATCATTGGTTAGGTTATTAAAAGATCTTTCCAACGAGTCCAAAACATTGAAAATCTGGCAACCCTGTCTCGAGATATGTACACTTAAGTAATATTGATGTACTTTTTTGAAGCCGGATCTCACTTAAATGTATGTAAACTATGTCCGGATCCACCATCCAACCCATCGTTGGTTAGGTAATCATAAAACCTTTCCAACGAGCCTAAAACAATGAAGATCTGGCAACCCTGTCTCGAGATATGCCCACTTAAGTGACATTTATGTACTTTTTGGAAGCTGGATCTAATTTAAATGTATGTAAACTATGTCCGGATCCACCATCTGGCCCATCGTTGGTTAGGTTATCAAAAGATCTTTCCAACGAGTCCAAAACATTGAAAATCTGGATCTTTTCAACAAGTTCAAAACATTGATGATCTGGCAACCCTGTCTCGAGGTATGGCCACTTAAGTGATATTTATGTACTTTTTTATTCCGGATCTAAAAAATAGATGAAATGTTTGTTACATTCCATCAGCCATTGTTGGAAATAAGTGAGGAAGGCTCCAACCACGTAGGTGGATTAAGTTAGTTTTTCTGATTAGTTTATATGATTTTGCTTCGATGTTTATATGTTTAAAATTTCTCGGGAGTCTCGACCGAATTTCCCGGGAATCGAGAGGTTCAAAAATGGTCGATTTCCCGGGAATTCCCGCTCGTCAAGATTTCATACAATTTTGTAAATACGATTAAAAATTACTGAATTTTGATCTATGAAAGTTGCAATATTTCAAGCTTAATAACTGATCGTTATACATCGCAAAAGTTATACTTTAAGCTAATACAGCTTCACAAACTGATCGATTTACACCGCATTTGTTATCCAAAAAGTGACGTTTCTTCCGTGAGAAACACGAGGCATTGATACCAAAGTACTGCATTTTTGCCTTGTACACTACCCTCGCCAAGACAGTCAACGCAGCTCGACGTGAGGCGATTTTTCTTCGCCACCACCACCCCACAGCAAAAAAAAGGTCATTTTTAATGGACACTTAAGCGGATTCAATTTCGTCTGTCGGTAAGTAGTTTCGGAAAATGACTGATGGGCGCGCGAGTTTTTCTTCCTCCGGCCGCACGTCTTCTTGGGCCGCGCCCTTCGTCAAGTTTGGTGAGGTGATGACGGCGAAAAATTAATTGACGATTTTGTAACCCGTTGAAAAAGTTGGTCCAACCACCTCACGCAAAAAGGGGGAGGAGGGGGAAGAGGGTGCGCAAGTTCATTAATTGCACCGCTGAAATTGATACCTTCGGGTCGACGGGTACTTTGGGGCGTCTCTGAGGTTTCCCTGGGCTCGGTTTTTTTTTTTACTTTGCCCAACTTTTCAATTTTGGGGCCATCGTACGGCACCACGATAGTGGGCCTCTAGGTCTCTGCGACTTTAAGCCTTCAGTCATGGCTGACATCGAGCGTTGCGCACAGAACTTGGCGCAGAAAGTTTGCCCAACATTTATCACTGGACTTTGCAAATTTGTGCAGAGGGAGGGGAGCTTGGGTCCGAAGGTTTCGCAATTCTCTGTAAGATTTGTTTCATTTATTATTAAAATATCAGTTTTCGTCTGATCAGGTTCATATCCAATTCCGCCCAGTGATGCAAGTCGAAAAGGCAATCAAAATTTTTTGGTCAATTAATTTGAAAATAATACAATATTTTTTTAAAGAACCAGCTCATTCGCTAGTTGACTGGCACCTCGTCGTTTGGCCGGTGAAAAATTGAGGTGGTGGACCCCGTCAGGAAATGCAGCTTTCAAACCAACCACGGGAGGCGGGAAAAACCTTTAATCACGACATCCATCTTCTAATGTAATTAATGCGAAAACGTGCTTTCGGTACCTGATGGAGAGAGGAAGGGTTCGCGAGAGATATTTTCTCCCTTCATGCACCACCAATTGCAGTAAGCATTTTTTTTGGGTGGGGTTGCGTTGCAATCAGTTTTGCAAGAAAAAGTACTATGCTACTCATACTTTGTAACAACTTGTTGCAAAGTCACTCAGTCACAGTCACAATAATGGAAATCAAAGTCCTTGCCGGGCACACACAAGTTGTGATAAATGTCCCAGAGTTCGCAAATGTCAACGCAACAAATTAAATGACGCATAAATAAAAGATTAGTTCGTTTCAAAAGCAAGCACTACCCCCTTTAAAACCCGCAATCTACTTGTTCACAGCTGACTAAAGTCAGGGAGTGCGTTTAAAACGCCCACCTACCCCCCCATCTGGTGGCGCTGGCTGACGTCAACTCAGCTAATCTAGCTACTATAAAGCGGAATTTGTCAGATTGGGCCTTTTTGTTGTTTCTCGGTGTAGCTTTTAAGTCGCTCCACTTTGCAAAGGAGTCCGTGTACCGAAAGTGATTGAAGTTTCCGATAGGATCTTGGTGCGTTTGGTTGAATTTCTTGGGTGCATGCAGCAGATTTAAGGATTTTGGATTATGGTTGACCCATTTCAGTATTGGTGACTCAGCGTGATCTGAGAGGTGTAATTACATTTAGTTGAGGAAAAATCACTGATGAACATTTGGATTTCTAAAAGCATGATGAGAAATTTTCTGGAATTTATCAAATTTAATTCCATTTTAAAATTTATGTGAGAAAGCGTTATTTTTTCACCCAAGAAAAGACCAGGGAAATCCAAAAATGGATTGATTAGTTATCGTCTTGATTGATTTTGGGTTAAAATTAAGTAAAATAAAGGCTTGCGAAACTTTTGTTTAACGATTCCCAGAAGAAAGGCCCTCTGAGTATACTTTAATCTCGTTTCTCCTGACTGAGAGAAGACAATTTAAAAAACATTTTTACAGAGAATACACTACCCAAAATCCATTTTTTAATTATTGCAAATTTTTTGCATGCTTTAGGAGACATAAACCTGCATTTTTCAAGCCGAGTAATAGAAATAAAAATCCTACCAGAAAAATCGAATTTGCAATCGAAAAGTACTTTTCAAAAACTTATCCCAAGTAGCACTCATAACTTGTCGACTGTTGAATAATAGTTAGACAGCTGTTTTGGATCAACATACGAGAAAAAATGTCAACGTTAGTTACATATCAGTTTGTTTCACTACTTGTATAACTGACTTATGTAACTCATGAGATGTGTGCTATACAAGTGTTAAAACACAGTCAACTTCACTCTTTTCTAACTTTTACACACAACATAGGCAATATGCACTCGCTCCTAACTCCATCGAATTTGCTGATTTTCACTATTAAAACAATTTATTTTGGAACACTTTTGATAGAAACTTACTTGCTCACTTCCTATTGAGCTATTTATCACTTTATTTTACTTGAAAACACTTTTTATGAGCTGTAATTGAACGTCAAAGTGCTGATATGCCAAGATACTGTTTCATCTGCAATGTTTTACTCGAAAACAGTTTGTTGAATAAAAACAATATTGCACTGTTTGTTTCACTGCTTATCTAACATTGTCATGTGACGGCATCTTCTAAAAAATGGGCGTGGCCAACCATTCTATAAATAACCTTAGGTTTTTTCGCTTTGTTACACAAAAGTTTTTCGGAGAATAGATTATATGACTGATGCTCAACATACATATTCAACTTGACATTGCGTGTTGTTAGGGGGTGTAAATTTGTACATGAGGAATTTAGAGTTTCAAAAATGTTTATGTATTGAAGATTACAATAAATTTAATTGTTGACCGATTCATTTGTGAACACGTCGCTGGTAAAAGCTACAAAAATTATCAGCTTATGGAGTTCATGATAGAGAAAACAGCAAATTGAAATGACACCGATTTTCAATGTTGCTCCGTGGTACGGTAATCGAAATGACAGTTGAAACGGTTTGTTATAACAAAGTTATATATTGGAGTTATAAAAACTGATTTGAAACAAACTTATATAACTTCAATTCCAATGACAGCCTTCGTTGGAATTAAGTTCTTTAGCTAACAAAACAGACAGCAGCCTTCTTATTGACGCTTGGGCCAGCTTGTTTACTATGAAGCCCCGTGGAGAGATGTGGAAGCGCGCCTGGACCTGCCGTGGAGATAACAACAAATCGTCGAAGTCATCGGATCGAATCTTGGGACAGAGGAAGTTCATCAAAAAAGGAAAATCTAAAAGTTCTCCATGCAGGGATTTTCACACTAATCACATGCACTCCATGAT
The DNA here is from genome assembly GCF_016801865.2 of Culex pipiens pallens. Classification (NCBI taxonomy): domain Eukaryota; kingdom Metazoa; phylum Arthropoda; class Insecta; order Diptera; family Culicidae; genus Culex; species Culex pipiens. The sequence continues at coordinate 143,603,918 of NC_068938.1, read as the reverse complement.
TGTTTTTCTTTTTTTTAAATTCAATTTCGAATTATTTTAAATGAATCTTGCAGAAACAAGCGTACTTTTTTAATTAGCTTCGTCGTTGACTACAATTCTAATAAGAAACGTTTGTTTACATGTAAGTTAGTCGCCGGTTAGATAGCTGTTTTCAATCTAACTTTCCTTTCCAGTGTGCGCTTTGATTTGACAGCACAGCCGTAAACCACGCCCTCTTTTTTTCGTTGAATCTCTTGTTAGATGGCACAGTGTTGTCAAATACAATTATACAACTTACTCTGATAACTTGGATCTTTTTCTGGCAAGTTATACAACAAAAAAAAGTGCGCTTTTTCCAGTTCACAGGAGTTGTAGAACAAGTTGTGACAACAAGGCGGATTGGTTATACAACCAGTTATTTCAATTTCAATTCGGTTTTATTGGTGAATAATCAAGATACAATGAGTTATTTTGAAGTGCATAACAGAGTTTTGGAGTTCCTTACAGCTGTGTGTTGCATCATAATCCATTTAGGAACAATTATTTCTTTAACTAAGGCACTAGCAAGAGTAAGAAAAAACTATAAAAAAAACTTACAGAAATTGCAAAGGAAAGGGGATAGAGGAAGAGAAAGCTTATATCTAGATCACAGGTAATTTATCCTTTGTAGATGTGTTTGATCATCAGTTCCCCAAGGGCCAGGAATTGTTCTGCCTTGTTCCGGCAGCTCCGAAACCGCGTCATCATCTCCCCCGCGAGAGCAAAGAACTCCGGCAGGGTGAAGAGATCTTCCCCGGTGACTTCTTGCTGGGCCGTACTGCCGCTACCGGCAGCGACCACGCTGGCGAACGAACGCCCCCAACCAGGAGGGAACGCTGAGTTTTCCGCTGGAACCGTACGCTGTCCAGCTGCAGGAACGGCTGCGCTCGTACTTCGCTGAGGAGAGTGGGACGCTGCTGCTTTCTTCTTCCTCTTTTCCTGCTCCTCGAGGTAGGCCTTGCGCGCAACGCATCCGCGGTAATTGCCGGTATGGTTGCCGTCACAGTTCGCGCACTTTACGCGCGGCTTGGTTTGTTCTGCCTTGTCCCCCAAGTCCGCCTTTCGTGGCAGTGCGCACGCCTCCGAGAGGTGTGACTCACCGCACTTCACGCAGCGGGGCTGGAGGTTGCAGTTCCGCGAGCCGTGGCCGAATTTCTGGCAACGGTGGCATTGCGCTACGTCCGTCGGGTTCTTGGTGTAAAACCGCCAGTTTACCCAAAAACCGTCCAACGTTTTAGTCCGCCGCAGATCTTGGATCTTGACGGTGCCGCGGTCGAAGTACAACAGGTACAGTGTGTGTGTACCTGTCACCGTTGTCTTGCGCGAGAGCACTTTAATCTCCCGCGGTTTTATTCCGGCGTCCGAAAGGTGACCCTTCAGGTCGGAGATCGGACGGTCTTGATAACCCTGCAAGACGACCTTAACAGGGGGCTTCTCGGGGTTGAAAGTGTAGAAGTTGAAGTTGCTACGCTTCAGTTCTTCAAACACCAGGTCGAAATTCTTTTTGGTCAGTGTGATCACTTGCACTGCCGACTTACTGATTTTCAGACAATATCCGAGGCCTTCCAGCAACTCGTCAACATCGTCCGCTAACGTGTCCAAAACAAAAATTGGAGGTGGTCTACGTTCCGCTGGAGAGTTGTTCTTTTTTGACGTCGGCACTTTTTTCCGTGCACGACCATCATCGTCGTCGTCGTCGTCGGTAGTGCTGCTACCGTCAGAGTTGTTATTTTCTTCGTCGTCGCTCAGCATCTGGAACTCGTTCCTGATGGGGATGTTGGCGGATGTTGATGTGCCACTGGTCGTGGCACCAGAAGTACCGGAACGGGTTCGCACTGGTGATCTTGGGACATATCCAGGATGTAGTAACTTTTTGTCGATGCCTTCTGCGTTCACGCTCCCCTGCGCGATGGCGGTCGACACGGCGTTGGTTTGTTTACCTTTTTGCACACGGCCGGTAGACGAACTTCGCGGGTTTTTCGAGGCCGCACTCGAACTGCCACGGCCACGGCCGGCCTTTGGCATGCTGGAGAAGCAAACTCGCGGGTAACCACAATCAATTACGGCGAAAAAAATCGAAAAAACGATGGAGCACTGAGCACTAGCTGCATGCTCTCGTGCGTACACGGAGGGAGCTCTACAACCAGTTATGAAATACGTTTATCTGACAAAGTGTGTTGCTTGGGTAAATAAAGTGCAGATATGGCCACTTTAAGTTTAGCATAGCATAGCATTGGTGTCTACCTGTAGATGCTTCTTCGTTATTGACCAGGACTACCTCTTCGTAATTTTCGAGATATGGTCTCTTCAAGTTTGATTTTAAATAGAAAATTGCTGTTTTTTATTTTCATAAATAATTGTTTTCAAAAGGTTAGAATATTTTGGAATCGAGACATACATTTCAAAAACGCTTTACAGTCATGCCTCGGTTTTGCACGCCTCGGTTTTGCACTGCCCCGGTTTTGCATCATTCAGCTGCCTCGGTTAAGCACGGCCAAGTGCTTAACTGAAGCACAGAGCTTATGGGTTTTTTGGCTATATTGGAGACATTGGCTTTAATCGTATGAAAAATCATGCAAACATCAAAAATTATAGTGTTTTGGAATCAGGATGATGTCAGTTATCCATTAAAATTATTATTTCATGGAAATTTTCACAAAAATACGTATTTTTCCTGTATTTTGGAAATGCATTTTTTGTCTCTAAAGAATTCAATAATATATTGTTATTGGAATATGGGTATCAAATGATCAGGTTTTTTCATGCATTTCGCATATAATAACAAAATTTTTAGAAAATATTCCAAATTTTAACAAAACTACGTTTTTTCGAAAAAAAAATACTCCAAATTTCAATTTTTACAATATGGGTATCAAACGATCGGGATTTTTTCATACATTTCGAATGTAATAACAACATTTTTAGAAAATACTCAAAGTTTTTACAAAACTATGTATTTTCGAATAAAATACTCAAAATTTCCGTTTTTACAATGTTGGAATCAAACGATCGGGATTTTTTCATACATTTCGAATATAATAACAATTTTTTTTAAATACTCCAAATTTTCACAAAACTACGTATTTTCAAAAAAATACTCAAAATTTCCGTTTTTACGATGTGGGTGTCGAACGATCGGGATTTTTTCATGTATTTCGAATGTAATAACAATATTTTTTGAAAAATTTTTGAGTGATATTTGGCACCATGGAAGAAGGGCTCTTTCCCGACATATAGCGGAACACAGCTTTTTTAATTTTTTTCCCGTTTTTATTATATATTTCTTCGAAAAAATCGCTGAAAATCTATAGATTCATGATGATATTCCTCAATTTGTTTTAATGTGCCTTAAGGAATTTATTAATAACATATTTGACCAATTTTTTACCTTCAATAAAAAGTTTCGTAACCAAATATATCAGTTTTCTTGCTTTCCTTCAAATAAACCCATAATCAAAGTAGGAAGAACCAAGACGACCTAATATAACGTCATGATTTCAAATCCGGACACTTACTAACATATCATTTTTGTTATAGCTAGACAAAAAATCATGTAACAAGTTGGAAATGTAGAAATATCATCAGGGTGTAGTCGTTATGTTGTTGTTAATTTGTTTATTTCTGGCAGCTTTAACCTTCTTGGTCATTCGCTGCCCTAGGGTGTAGTCAGTTTTAAGAGAATGCATGCAAAATATGTCTTTTCTAACAATTTGCAATCAGAATTTAAAAATTAAAATGACCTGTTGTGCTTCGAATCCCGGACACTGATAAAAGCTGATTCGAATTCCGGACACTCGATTTTGCTTATGAATCGCACAAATTTGGACGGAAATGTTAGTGAATGGCATTTTGTAGGTCTCAAATAAGCAGTTTAAATCAAAACAATCGATGTTTTATATAAAAATTTGCTAGAATTTAAGGAAATCAAAACCATAAATTTCTGCTTTGCTTTCCGGTGCATTGGACGTCTATGAAATATTTCAGTGAAATGTTTCAAAATTTTGGTAAACTTATAATTTTATTTTATCAAATTGTTTTGGCATTAACTACTGCGTTCAAACACATTTTAAATGAAAGTTGGTGTTAGAATTCATCAAATAACACAGTTTTGACATTTATAATGCGAGCTTATATCCAAACAATTGATAAAACAAGATGAAGTGTCCGGGCATCGAAGTGTCCGAGAATTCGAATCATGACGTTACAAAAAATTTCTGGGGGTTCCCTGGCCGAAATAATAAGACCTGTATTTTTTTGTTTGGTCATTACGGTGACCTACACCGTGTTAGGGTGGTCCAAAATAAGTTTCATACGACCTTTTCATGTGTTAGGTTAGATTTTTTAATCTTTTTACTATTTTTTTTGAAAGGCCAATTTATCACCTTTCATTTGCGTTTGAGACGGTTGAAATGGCGAAGAGTTATGATTTTTTGAAAAAAGTTGTTTTTGTGAAAATCGACGAAAGTTGCCATTTTTCAGACCACCCTAATACTGCGTAGGTCACCCTAATGGGCAAACAAACAAATACGGGTCCAATTATTTCGGCCAGGAGCCCGATCCGAGCACTTTTGTTATTTCCCATGGTGTTTTCGTGGGGAATTGCTGTTTAAATCATTTTCTTTGTACAATTCGTCTTGAAAATGCAGCAACTTACTGCCCAGATAGAATTTTAGCATTAAACCTTGCAAAACATAGATCATTCAATTAAAAATCTGTTTATTGACCAATAGGTCCCCAAATTAATTACTTAAATAAATTTAACCCATTTTTAAGAAATTATTTAAGAAATTATTTTTTGCGCATTATCCACAATATTATTTTTGTACATTACATTCACTTTCAGCATCGCCTTGCCCGACTTCAAGCCCCTACTAATGCGAACTAAATTTAATTAGTCACGTTTTTTTCGGATCAAGTACGTTGATGGGCTTTGACATTAATCAAAGTATGGTTCGAACCCATGCGCCATGGGCCATCCTTTCCCCCTTGCGGAAAGCTTGACCAAGTGGCAAGAAATAATTGACCGCGCAGTGCCAAAGGCCTAGCCATTCCCTGTGTCAGAGTGGTCATCAGCTGAGCCCATGGGTTTGTAAATAATGAGGAATTACGGCTGTTTTTGTGCTCATTTGAGGGATACGAAGAAGTTTATTAAGAGTGGAGAGTTCAAACGTTGCGGACATTGATCAACTGAAAAGGATGGTGATGATAGGAGTGTTTATTTGGCGATTAATCTAGGCAATTTTATTATAAGTACTTTGAACTAGTAGTTAATTGTAAAAAAGAGGATCCTTTCATGAAGTTATAAAGTTTTTGTTATGTGTAATTGTGCAGATACTTTTTGACTTCTTTTAGTTATCTTTTTGACTCAGAACATAGATTTTAAGATAGTTGAAAAATAGAAAAAAAAAATAGTTCATTAAATTAAATTTACTCCAAATTAACCCAACTACTCTTCATTTCCAAGCTAAGCAGCTCTAGCCCAGCCATCCAACCACCTCCAGCATTGATGTCTGCATTAGGAAAAACACCATTCTTCCACGTACAGATCCAAAGTGCGATAAAAATTGTCACTTTCACTCACCGGCGGCGGGCGTTAGCTTTTGCTACTCCCAGCGAGGGGACTACCTCTTTAATAAACTACTGATTAAAATATTAAAGCTAGCCTGCTGCTGCTGCTGCTGCCACCGTTGAGGCTGTAAGTCGACCCACTGAATCAGTTTAGCAGCCTGCCTGCCTGTTTGCCGTTCCAACCGCCCGTGCCATGGGCTAATAAAAGGCTCAATCAATGAGGGTCTCTCCACTCTGCAACATGTACCGACCCCCATTTGGCGGAAAACGAGGCGAAAATCGGCTTGCAGCATCCACTGCCACCGCCACCACTGGGACCTCTGGGCCACACCATGCCATGGCTGGCCAACCGACCGACCCCGGACTCCTATAAAGAGGCAATAACGACCATTCCGCAAAGTGGTTACGCCTTTGGAAGTCTATCGATTTTAATCTATATAAAGTGTATGAATTAAAAACACACTTCTGATTAATGTAATTTGATTTTATTTAATTAATAACAGTCTTACCCGTTTCCATCCCACCAACCTCCGAAGACCCTTTTGGAGCCGAGCCAGGGCACGCGAGCTGAGAAGCCCTCCAATATCTTGGCAAATCAATCTACAACGCCGAGGAGTTGGACGCTTCGGACCATCGGCTCTCGGCTGGCGTGTTTAATGCTCATTTATGGCCTTCCGACGTCCACGCGCGATCGATGTGAGACCATTTCTGACAGCAGCAGCGTCTCGATCGATCGATCTGCTTTGGAGGAGATTGGGTACAGTTTTGAAGTATCTCTAGGTAGTACCTGCAAAAGCTGAAGGATCGCCGAGGCTTCTAGGCGATGTTTGTTGTGAAATCTTGGGCTGGCTTTGGAATGCCAAAAATCCGACGTGAATGAATGTTTCGTAAAAGTATACAGTATGTAAAAAAAAGTATTTACACCCCTTGGGCACTATGCACATATTGTGATGAAACATCTAAACAAGTTTATGTTGACATAAACCTACTACTACGTTTTATTCAGAAACTCATGCCAAAAATTTTGCTACAAAAAGCTCATGAAACAATGATTTCTATAAAAAGTTATGTAACAAATACTGTTACAAAAATCACCATTAAACCAGTCTCCCAACTTAAATCAGGCATCCTTGACTGATTAAAAAAATAATTGGGATTGAGTATAAAGTTCACTAACTACTTAGTAGAAAAGTTTATATAACTCTTGAAATTCTATATAAAACTTATTTAAACTTAATTTTGCAAGCTTTTAATCCTACTAAATGTCAATATAGTACCATAGAGTTGCTAACAAAAACATTTTGGAGTGGGTATAAAACCGTTTTGGGGCGTTTGTATCGATAGGATAGATTTTTCGTTGGAATTTCGTACCAACCCGGAATTACGTCGTCGGAAAATCCGCCGGCATCCAAACCGGTCCACGATTCACAAGTCAACCTATGTAGCATCGGGAAGGGCATAAAATTTCCAATCTTTTGATACCCAGACATCTAGGTTTTCTATAAAACTCACGTTTTTAAATGGATTATTGTTGCAAGTTTCATCCATATTTTACTCCAATTTCAGAATTGTTCTTTTCATGTCTAGACATCATAACTAAAGTAATAATTTATTTTTTGCAATCCCGTCGTGAAACTACTCACTTTTCCTGTCATTCTTGAACGACGAAACAGCCTACTTTTCTGTACCAAAAATAACAGAATCGAATAGCAACACTTTTCAAAATAAATGCTGAAAAGTTCTACTTTTCAGCACTCAAATGGGTGCTGAAAAGTTGAACTTTTCAGCACTTGTTTCGAAAAGTAACACTTTTCAACTTTTTTTTTTGATTTAAACGATTTATTGACAAAATACATGAAAATTTGACTTAAAATTTTACTCAGTGTGTGTTTTTGGAATTTCAAAAAATGTTGTATGGAACTCGTAGCAAAACTTGATTTTTTCAGCATTCTTCGTATTTATCCAATTCTATATTTTTGAAAAGTTGAGAAAATTCTTTATATTTTGCATTTTTGGACTTAGTTGATACGACCCTTAGTCGCTGATATATTGCCATGCAAAGTAGAGAGCCTATATGGAGAGGCGAAATGTCACTCTCAGGGTTCCAATCGAACTGTCAAATCGGGGTTCCAATCGAGCAACAAGATCATGCAAGAACAAGGTTGGAATCAATTTAAAATAACTTTGGCAAAAAACGAGACTTATAACAATTACAAGTATTGTAAAACTGTTATTGATAATAATCTGGTAGTTTTTATTATGTTTGTGCTTGTTCGGTACAAGAAAAGTGCCAACACCAAAGAAAAACCACAAGTTTTTCAACCTTAAATTTGAATGACTTTGGATGTTTGAAATTTCTCACAGAACATTTCATTTCCCTATGTAGGTCCCTAATGCAAAGGTTTAAAAACAGAAAAATTGATGTTTTCTAAGTCTTACCCAAACAACACACCATTTTCTAATGTCGATATCTCAGCAACTAATGGTCCGATTTTCAATGTTAAAATATGAAACATTCGTGAAATTTTCCGATCTTTTCGAAAAAAAATATTTTCAATATTTTTAAACCAAGACTAACATTTGAAAAGGGCGTAATATTGAATGTTTGGCCCTTTTGAAATCTTAGTCTTGGTTTAAAAAATTTGAAATTTTCACGACTGTTTCATATTTTAACATTGAAAATCGGACCATTAGTTCATTGTAATGTAATGAATAACTGAAATCTCTTTCAAATATTTAAAAACATATATTTTTTTTTTCATAAAACCAAGAATTTCCGGGTTCCGGGAATTCCCAGGAAAAAGCCAAGTTGACCTTCGATTCCTGGCAAGTTGAGAATGGTCACCCTCTTATTTTCTCTTTTATGATTTAATATTTTTTTCTTTTTAAATTAGACTTTTTCCTGCTATACAGTATGTAAAAAAAAAGTATTAACACACCTTGAACCCAGGTCTACCGCTTACGAGGCGGAAGCTTTACCACTGGGCTACGTGGCTCGATCAATATTCTCATGTTTTTTTACATTTTAAGGTTTTCAACATAAAATAGGTGAAGGTATTTTTGAACTCGATGTAAATTTTGTTTGTTTTGTTTTCATAATTTCATAATATTTCTGGTACAAGAACCGTGATATTTCTGAGATTAAAGTATGAACAAAAAGGTTCAACCATAAATAAATTTACAATATCCATCCTTTGGATTCTTCTGCATCCTACAATTTACTAATTAGCATTAGCAACCCTGGAACCCCTGACTAAATGACCAAAAGATCATCTATAAATGGCTTTTCTATTTGAACGAATGAAATCACATACGTGCGATTTTCTCCTTCCGAACCCCTCAGCGAAAGGTGAAAAACTACCACAAAATCGGAATTGCAATTATGACTTTTCGGTACCACATCGCCACCCTTCGATCGTCGCACGACCAAAAGTCATATAACAGCATAAAAGCGCTCACAAAAAAAAAGCTTTTTGCTCTTCCTTTCATCTCAAAAACGACTTGAACCGTGGCGTGAAAGGGAAGATTCCCCCCTCGCGCGTTCAAGTTCAGCAGTTCGAAAAACGAAGAAGATCCCCTGAAGAGGAGATTGTAAGTCAAACGAATCGATTGTGGGGGAGTGGGTGGGACACTGGTTGGGCGTCTTCACCAACGAGAGACTTGAATGCCCTGGGAAGCGACGAACAGTTTTCACAGTCGTGGATCGAAGATCGCCGCTTGGAGATGCTGCTGCTGGTAAATAAAAAGGTCTTGTCGCGCGCGATTTGCCGCAATGGGGGAAGGAAATGCGATCTTGGCGATGCGATAATGGTCCGTGAAAAAAAAGAAGAAGAAGTGACCCAAAGGTAGGGCGAAAGATGGGCTGGGAAGTTGGACGAAATTAAAGGTCAGCCGCGCGAAACTAGTCACCGAAGATACAAATTATCTGGTAGAGTTTTGTGGTTGGTGTTTGTGGATGATTTTCATGATGCTTTTTGATTTCTTTTCAATAGTACTGGAGAAGGCATCTCTTTTGATTATTGAACTTAATTTGTTCCTAGAAAAAAGAGAAAATGCTTGAAAAAATACAAAATTTATAGTACGAAAATTAGAGTTTCAACAGTTCGAAATATCTTAACATTCAAAGGAATAGTCCCGTTTTTATAAGTTATGGCAGTGATCCAGAGAGTAGAAGTTTATGTTCCAACTGATTTGGTATATAAAAATGGATCCATTTAATTTAAGAATCAATTGTTAAATTTGTCATATCTAGTCATTTTGCGAAACGCGATAATTGAACAACATTACTGAAATCAATTGATTTTTCAAAACACGTCTTTACTTCACTTCAATCGTTGGTAAAGTTATTCCAGAATGCTTCATTCACATCAGGTATGTACCTTTCTTTATCACATCACGTTATTTGTGACCCCCATCCAGCCGTAAAAACAAACACAATCAATAGAGAAATTATGATCGTCTTATCGCCGCAACGCTAAATTCCAGTAAAAATAACGCCAGGACAGAGACAAACCGGTAGCACATCTCCCAGTGGGACACAACCCGAGGAACTGTCCATTCCATAACCGTACGTTGTCACCGCCGCCACCGCCATCGCAGTTTTTTTCTAAGTCGACGTCGTCGCGACCATCATCAGAACCGTTTAACAGATTGCTCTGGCGGATCGCCAGCAATTTGCAGCGTTGTTGACGACTTCGAGAAGACAATCCTCGGCCGCGCAGGGACCCGCGGGCTCTGGGGCATTGCAAGTGAGCATTTTTGAGACGCCTTCAACGTCGGCGGCGGCGGCGTCATCATTGAAAATCGTGAAAAAGCTACAGATTAGCAACAACTAACGGGGATTTGTGCTGAATAGTTTTTACGCTTCTCCTCCCGCTAGTTGGATGGAGGGAGGGGATGAGGGCCGTCAACGTTGTTGACGCCACCGCAGTGGTCATAGCTGCTAGGAGTATCCCACCAACGATGGGCCACACTGGGGAAAGGTTGTCAAAAAAGGTAAAAAACTTTGATGAGCAAAATATCAAACTAAATAATCAACTTTTCAAAAGTTTTTCCAAGCTGTAAATGTTGAAAATCTTTAAAACGCACAAAAAATCGATTCAAATGAATCATTAGGTACAGTCATCCCACATATACGGAACACCCACAAATTCGGAACACTTTTGTGATAATTTGTCAATAGCATGCCAAATGTATCTTTTCTGTCGACCCTACTATTTTTAGGACTTTTATTAGAACATTGTCTTGCTATTTCACTAGTTAAAGTAGTACTTTTTAAACAAACAACTGTATTTCAAGACGATTTTACTCCGAGCAGCAAAACACTGCCTCCAAATTCCCTGTTCCATAATTGTGGGATGTTATTGTGCCTCCCACAATTGTGGAACACCTAAATTTAAATGATATTTTCACAAAAAATGTATTCAGACCATTCATAAAACATATCAGAACTTCAGTTTCGTTGGTTTCAGTGCGTGAAGTCATTTTTTTTTTGTAGAAATTTTGTACTTATGGAGAGATCCAAAGTTTGTTTACTTCCGTAAGAAAAAAGTGTTCCGAATTTGTAGATTTCAAGGATCAAAGTTTTTCTTCAAAAACTTCATATAAAAGTTGAAATTTGCAGTTGTTCAATACAGTATTCGAATGCTCGCAAGAAAAGCTTTCAAATGAAGGTAAAGGTGAATAATTAAGTTCAATTATCGAATTCCTATGATTTTTGTAATATAGGCCGATCTGCAAACTGCTCCGAATATGAGGGATGACTGTACTTCACTTATTCCAATTAATTTTAAATAACAAATTGCTCGAAATGACATGATACATAAACTACGTTGCAATGTTACACGAAGCAAGAGCTTGAAATATGAAAAAAAAATTTCGAAAAGTTCAGAAAATGTCTATCAAACTTGCTCACCAGACATTGTCGATTGTACCTGAAATACAGCAAACAGAAGAAAACGAAACACGAAAATGGAAGTTACTTAAGTTTCATCCAAACAGCTATTAATTTTCTAGTACCGATTGCTCAGAAACTAATATTCCTATTTTCAATGCTAAAAAATTAAACACTGGTGGAATTTTCTGATCATTTCGAAATAATTCAATGGGGCGTCATATTGAATATCTGACCTTCTTAAATTGTAAGTCTAAGTTAGATAAATGCATAAAAAATACATAAATTGAAAATATTTAATCATAATTGAAGAGAAAATAAGAATATGGAATAGGAGCAAAAAATTAAGTAATTGAAAATTAAGTAATTGTGTCCATTCAAGGTAAAATCATAAGTAATAAAAAGGCTTCTTGTTAATTAAAAATAATCTCGAGAAATTTAAAGCTTTTAAAAATGTTTAAGACTGTAAATTGGAAATAGCAATGAGCAGCAAGAATTAAGCTAAGCTTTTTTTTTTAGATTTTGACGATTTAACTTTTTGATTATACATTACTGTATTTCAAGTTAAATATCATGAAACAGAAAAACTTCTTGTCAAGAATAGATGCAAATCTCTGCCATTATAATATTCAGCTTTCTTTCGTTGTGAACAATAAAATCAGCAAATTGAATCTTATTTTAAAAATCATAAAACTGGTGATAAAAGTATGTTAAGGAAGATGAAAACCATAACTCTGCAATTAATTGCAATTGAAAATATTTTAATTTGTCTCTTGCTTTCAACATTACATTGATTTAATTTTTTTTCATAAAAATTGCCAAACATTTGTTCAATTATCATGTTTGACCCTCTACAGCTCAACCCAAATTCGCCAAAAATCAAATTTTCAACCAAAAAATATATATTTTTGCCCCCAAATTTTTCTAAAAATTAAACAAGAAAAACATAAAACAAGAAAAGTAAAGATTTTCTAAGAACAAAAGTTGCAAGGTCAAAGATTTTTTGGATTTTTGGCCTTTCTTACTTAAGAATACAGCAAAAAATCCGATGGTAAAATCGCATGCAAAAGCATGCACATCACCTTTGTGAGCAAAAGCATGTAATATTGTATGAGTAAACGTATACTCAAAAAGCATGTACCGAAGAAAAAAATCAAATCTGCTCACCTCAAAAATAACATCAATCCGGTGAGAGACATATCCAGATTACCAAGTCCACGCCCCAACCCCCCATTCACAGCGGCGAGATAGCCAAGCGGGTTGGGTCGCAGACTTGGTAATCTGAGTATGCCTCTCGCCGGATTGATGTTATTTTTGCGGTGAGCTAAACTGATTTTTTTTTCTTCGATACATGCTTTTTGTGTACACGTTTTCTCATACAATATTACATGCTTTTGCTCACAAAGGTGATGTGCATGGTTTTGCATGCGATTTTACACAGTATTTTTATACAAGGTATAGGTTTTACCATGTTTCTGGACTTCTTTTCTGTCTTCATAAATAAAATGACATCATAACAATTTCGTCGAAAAGATCGCCAAATATTCACACAACATCGATTTTTGGTATTGAGCAATTATCTACCAAAACCGAAAATAAGTTTTATTTTTTGTATTTTTTTATATGGCTCAAATTTTGTGGGGACCTTCCCTATGACCAAAAAAGCTATTTTGTGCCATTGGTTCACCCATACAACACAGCAAAAAATCCGATGGTAAAATTGCATGCAAAAGCATGCACATCACCTTTGTGAGCAGTTGTAGATTCGAAAAGAACAATAAATTTCCCTTAAAGTGACATGTTCCAGAAATTTTTACAGTCAAGTAACGGAAAATGGGAGAATTTTTAAAACTTTTTTATGTGATTTTTTCGATCAAAAATGTTCATGTTCAAAAAAGGAAGGGGTCGTACCGCCCCTCCGTCACGAGATATCAAAAAACGGACCTCGGATTCGTGATCAGGGACAATAGATATCTCTGGGACAAAGTTTCACGCAAATCGAAGAGAGGCAACTGATGTGTGAGTTGGCGGAGACTTACCCCCCATACAACACAGTAACAAATTGTGTAAATTTGGAAGGTTTTTTTATATGATGTAATTTTACCTCAATTTAGACTGAAAAAACATTACAACAGAAAAGCAGTAAAATTTCACATTTTGTGAGGTAAAATTAGTCATTTTTGCCTTCCTCACCTTACTGAGGAAAGGCTATAAAATCACTCGGAAAATGAACTTTTTAATTAGACCTCCTAGACCTACCTTCATTTGTACATATCGACTCAGAATCACCAGCTGAGCAAATGTCTGTGTGTTTGGTTGTATGTAGACATGTGTACCAAATCGATGTCACTGGAATATCTCGTCACAGGCTCAACCGATTTTGGCCGGATTGGTTTTAATCGATCCGTCTTAACGTCCCCTAAGTTGCTATTTTAATTCATGCAGTTTTATCATATATTTAAAATGTTATGTTAAAAAAACTGTTTCATATTAAATTAAAATTATGGTAAAAGGGTGGTTTTTTCATGAAACCCTCACATGTTATATATTTTTAGAAAGCATATGAGAAGACCTTTTAGGAAAAGTAAGAATTTTCAAGATCTGACTTACCTATCTAGAATAATAAGCAGTTTAAAAAATGGTCTGAATTCACATAACCTCAACTGGTCGGATCTGATCGCCACGAAAAAGCCGTGTAGAGGGATGCCATTTTCCTCAAAGGCTGTGTCTGTATAATCTTGACAAAAAGTCTGTAGGTAGTCTGTTTTTTTTACTCATCACTTATTTTTATTAGGACCTCTTAGGTGCTGCGAACCTAAGGAAAGATCCATAAACATGTGCACACTTTAGGGGGGTTGGAATCACTAAAAATGAGAGGAAGGCAACAACCACCTAAAGGTGGATTAATTAAAGTTTTTCTGACATAAAAGATGTACCCTTTCCCAGATGTAATATTGCCATGATTTTTTTTCTGTGAATGTTAGCAGCTGTCCATACAAAAAAGTTCGTAAATATTTGAAAATTTGTATGTTTTGAAGGAATTTCTGATCAACCAAGGCTTTTATGATAAAAATAATCATGCACAATATTTAAAGTTTTTTAACAATTATCTTTTAAAGTTATTATTTTCAAAAGCAAGAAAACAGAAACGAGAAGGCACGGCCATATTGAAAACACGACTCAAGCTTTTAAAAGCAGTTTTAGGGAAAATGCCGTAACTTAAACAAGTTCTGAGTGTTGCAGACGATTATTATTACGGTAGCAACTCGACAGATTGGAGTTCAGAAATTGATTTTGTTGAAGAGAAGTGGTCTTAGAAATTGCGTTCCATTACACATTAAATGCTTTCAAAAGGCCCTAATTAAAAAAATATTATTCCGTCAGTGACCAAAAAATATAATTGAGTTGAAGCTATTTTTCCAAAGCAACATTGGACAATTTATCAAACAAAAAACAAACAAAATTTGACAAAAATAACAAAATCAAATAAGGGGAAATAAGAAATGTTTTTATAATGCTAAAAAAAACTCCATTGTGCAACGCTGACTCCCAGTTTCAAAGTAGCAGTTTACCAGCGTGTTTGAGCTCTCCGTAATTTGGATGGTAGCTGTCAGCTTAAAAATGTGAGCTCGCTCGCACTGCTAAATTTATTAAAAACGACCACTTTCTTGGACGCCTGGGACCACCTGGGTGTAAATTACCCCTAATAAATCCTAATTGCTGTTGAATTGCGTTACCTGGCCTCCAGGGGTTGGTTGTGCTTCAGATATGCAGAATACTCCACGCTTCATTCCGGAGCACTACCACCTGAAGACAGAAAGTGTGGTGAATGGAGGCGGTTCTCTTTCGCCAAGTCCATGTCCAGCGTACGTTGATGCCAGTTATCGAATGATGCATTTTAATTGAAACTCGGTGGGCTCGGTGGGTAAATGCAATGCTAAAGAGGGTGCCCCCATGCCCACATTAAGACGTCAATCATCTTGGGAGGGGGAAACATTGTTGCAGACCTTGTGATATGCAGACCAAGTATGTTCTGCATACACAGACAGGTTGAATGCTTCAACCAGCAGCTTGGGCAGGTGGTATCGAGGTGAGGAAGTTTTCCAGATTGAGTCTTCACGTGGGTGACTTTTGACAGTTCGTAAATCAAAGATTCCAAACATAGGCGGTTGAAATCAACAAATCACGCTGTAGGAGGTCCAGTTCAATCTTATATGAGTCATTTTTTTTACTTTGCATATTTATCAGTCCCATTTGTTAGAAGGTAATAAATTTAATAACTTTTGAGACAGTTTCTGTTTTCTATAAATGAGTACTAACTGAAAAATTTAACTTGGGTAACAATCCGAGATAATCAGTTTCGAAGCAATTACTCCCTTTCGTTAGATCTTAGAGTGCTTTCGCGTGAGTGTCATGTCAAGGTCTGGAACCAATTGGCTGTGGACAGCTTTAATATGCATAATATTTCCCCAACTTGGCGGCAAAGAATTCTAACAACCTTAGCCGCCACCGCAGTCCGCTTGAGTGGCTCGTTACAGACCCATTTGCAATTAGGTTTGCTAGAACTCGCGTTAGAAAATCTGGCCGGGAACATATGGGTGTGTCTCCCATCATCAGCCCCCGTAGCTAACAAGTCGGTTGAGTCGGCTTTTGCCGCAGTGTAATACGGGTTTGAAGCCGGGTTTGGCACGCGCCGAACGACTCAGTCCTGAACTCAACCGGCACCGGCTTTGTCGTCCACCGGCGTCACTTTTCCTTTTCTTTTGTAGTTTGTGGAGAACGATTCATATATGAACGGTTGAGAGTTGAGTTGTGCCACGGAGATGTGGATCGCGATTGGCGTTCGCTGTGTATATTAGGGTGTTTCATCCAAAACCAAAAGTTCTCAGAATCAGGGAAACCTAGGTTCCCCTAGTAGAGGATACCCATAGGGACTCTCATGCCAAATATCAGCCCATTTGGTTGTGAATTGGCCTGTCCCCAGCGGTTTAAAGTTTACATGGAAATTACTATGGGATTTTTGTGCTTTTCGTTCAATCGTTCCTAAAGGTCTGGGGACAACATGGATTCACTCGGAATAAAGACAGGTGTGTAGGGGATGGTCCAATGAACACATTCCAGAAGGAATTAGGCTTGTCCATTCTGTCCCCAAGGTGCGCATTGGATCGACGTCCGGTGTCTCCAAAACCAACGATTCATCCTTCAAAAGCATCGCATTTCCTTAGTATGCTATGATGGCTAGGTGGAAACCACGACGCCCCATATGAGACGGTGAACA
This sequence comes from Culex pipiens pallens, assembly GCF_016801865.2. Classification (NCBI taxonomy): domain Eukaryota; kingdom Metazoa; phylum Arthropoda; class Insecta; order Diptera; family Culicidae; genus Culex; species Culex pipiens. Next base: position 143,587,161 of record NC_068938.1, on the reverse strand, counting down.
CGTGGAGAGGCATCGATTGCATTATTAACACAAAATCATCATTTTACTTTATTTAGAATAGTTGAAATTCTTCCAGGAACATCAATAATTATAATTTTAGTACTTTTAAGAATGTTTCTGAGCCAAAACTCGAGTAGATGCTCTGCCACGTGTTCACCGTCTCATGTGGGGCGTCGTGGTTTCCACCTAGCCGTCATAGCATACTAAGGACAATGCGTACATTTGAAGGGTGAATCGATGATTCTGGAGACACCGGACGTCGATCCAATGCGCACCTTGGGGACAGAATGGACAAGCCTAATTCCTTCTGGAATTTGTTTCTTGGACCATCCCCTACACACCTGTCTTTATTCCGAGTGAATCCATGTTGTCCCAAGACCTGTAGGAACGATTGAACGAAAAGCATAAAAATCCCATAGTAATTTACATGTAAACTTTGAACCGCTGGGGACAGGCCAATTCTCAACCAAATGGGCTGATATTTGGCATGAGAGTCCCTATGGGTATCCTCTACTAGGGGAACCTCGGTTTGCCTGATTCTGAGAACTTTTTTGTTTGGCTGAAACACCCTAGTGTATATATGTATGTAAATTAAAGCTTCAACTTCGACTTGGCTGCACCGCCAGGTTGAGTACGCCACCACCAGTCATTTCCAGTTTGTCGCGTGTCTCTAGGAGCAATGTAGTTGGACTATTTGTAGGGTAATGATTGCAAATTACTGAAATAATTAAAATATGTTACTTATTTATTTATAAAAATAACGTATTATGACATAGTTACTACTCCTCGAATAAATCAGATGTTTTAATGCCTTAACAATACTTTTAGTACAAATTTAACCAAGGGTTCAGATTGCTTCAAACTTTCCTTTTAAATCTCGAGCACAATTCGGATGCGACGCAACTCTTCTACGATGATTACGGAAAGTTTGTCCCTACCACAACAATTACTTTGAAAACTCTATCTTCTGCTCTCCCTCACTCCAAGCTGATCAATCATTGAAACGATTGCTTAACAGGAGTTTTGCATAACCCTCTCACAATTTCTTTGTAAACACAAAATTGATGACACATTTGGCAGCAACTCACAGCATGCAAAAGTAATAATAAGATTAGATTTAGTTATTTCACAATAACTAAATCAAATCTAAAATAATCTAATCTATCCCGAAGACAGACAGTCCGATGATAGCATGCTGAAAAGTATTTTTTTTAGATTGGGCCTCAATCAATATCATAGTTGCAGTAAATCCAAGAGCACCATAAAATGTATTACATGGCAAGCCCTACTGCGTTGTGTTTACCCCAAAGAGGATTCTAATCCCATTTCACAGAATATACAGAGGAGCAACTCTCTACAAAATCGGCCGTTTTCGACCATATTATTTTTTTGTAATTTTTTATTTACCTCAAGCTTTGTGGGGGCCTTCCTTATGACCAAATAAGCTATTTTGTGTGATTGGTTCACCGATACAGGTCTCCATACAATTTTGGCAGCTGTTCATACAAAAATTGTACGCACATGTACCTAGTGTTACAAAAATGATAAATCATATCTGGAGTTTTTTTTTGAAAAAGTCCAATAAACCAAATTTCAGTTTTTGCATTTTGGGTGTTTTTAAATACCCCTGACTCGAGGCGGTTTCAAAAACACCCAAAAAGCAAAAACTGGAAATTTGGTTTATTGGACCTTTTCAAAAAAAACTCTAGATATACTTCTAAAGTTATAAAAATGAACAGTGAACTAAAGCTGAAGAGCCACAGCTGACCACTTGTTATGTAAACCAAATGTAATTATTATAAGAAAGATTCAATAAAGTATAATTAATTAAAAAAAATGGTACGCACATATTCAAACAGCTGTTGTTACATTTGAGTGAATTTTCTGATCAATTTGGTGTCTTCGGCAAAGTTGTAGGTATTGTTGAGGACTTTTGAGAAAAAATAGGTATACGAAAAAAAAATTTGCAGATTTTTTAATCAACTTTTTTTTTCACTAAAACTCAATTTCACAAAATACGATTTTTTTATTTTCGAGATTTTTTATATGTTTTAAGGGACAAAAATCCGCAACTTTTAAGCCGTAGAGAAACATGGTCAAAAAATCTGCCGCCGAGTTATGATTTTTTGAAAAAAAATGTGATTTTTTGAAAAAATCGAAGTTTCATGCAAAATCAAGTTTGACATTATTTTTTTATGCAAAATTGAATTTGCAATCGAAAAGTACTTTACAGATTTTTTGATGAAGGGCTCCGTTTTCAAGATATTGCCACCGAAAGTTTGATTTTAGCGAAATATTTGCAGTTTTTCAATTTTTAAAAATAGTGACCATGAGTGACCGTACAGAAAATTTGCTATAAAATTGTCTAAGAGACATTGAAGATCAAACCTCGGGATGCTGAGATAGAGCCGCTTTAAGAAAAAGAAACACGAAAATTGATGTATTCTTAATCTCACCAAAACAACCCAGCATTTTATAATGACCATATCACAGCAAATAATGGTCCGATTTTCAATTTTAATACATGAAAAATTCGTGAAATTTTCCTCCTTTCGAAAAAAATATTTTGAAATTTTTTAAATCAAGACTAGCATTTTAAATGGGCGTAATATTCAATGTTTGGCCCTTTGGGTGGGACTTAGAAAACAACATCATCCTGTTTTTAAACCTTTGCAAGGCAATATCTCAGCAACTAAGGGTCGTATTGTCCACGGTGATTGTCCAAGATCCATGCAAAAAAGATTTTTGACGTAGACTTACGTCTTTGTCGAAGGTACTGGGGTGTCATTCCAAAAAACCCGGGCCGAAGGCCCTGGATTACTGCGTCATCCGTCAAACGCTTATATCTTCCTTCCCTCTAATCGAATCGACACGATTTATGTTCCATTCGATTCGAAAATTATTCAGCAATTTGCTATAAAACTTTCATTGTTGGCAAAATAGTTTAACTATTGAAACAATTGAATCTTTTAAAATGTTTTCAAAATGCACAGATTTTGCAAGCAAAATGAGCGCTTCCCACTCACGGACGGGAATGTCAAGTACCTATTTTGAGGGGAAAATCATCCGAGCAACGCGACCGAGTGTCGGTCGCGAAAAAGGAGGGGAAGTAGCGGGCCGAAAGGCTATATAAGAACGCGCGCCAGAGCCCATTCTATCATTCACGTCTCAGACGTCGGACCGGCAGCAGCAGCAGCAGGAAAGCTCAGCCCAGAGCAGCAGCAGCAGGAGAGAGGGACCAGAACTGGAAAAGAAGCGCGCATCGCCTTCTCGTCGTCACCGTCAGCCAGTTGCCTCTCGATGGCCGGACCGTTTGGATCTTTCGTGGTAGGGGGTGAGGATTTCCCAACTCTTCAGAATTGCCTCACCCCCCGTCCCTCGTCCCACCCGGAGCTGCCTTCTCGCCGAACAGTTGCCTCTCGTGGGTCAAGCCGTGGTTGTGAAACAATCAGGAAGGGGGTGAAGACTTCCCAACTCTTCGAAGTTGCCTCACTCCCCGTCTCTCGTCCCACCCGTGATGAGTCGGTGAAATGCCTTTCAGGAACTAGTGTTGGTCTTCGGGGGTGACGGATTGCACAGCTTTCTGAACCCCTCTATCCCCCACATTATGGTACCAAATTTTCATTCGGTTCGCGAAAAAATCGTTTTTCGTTTTTCTCTCCTCCTGTTTCCATTGTTAAACAAAGGCTTTCTAGTCAAAGATTTACCAACACATTCAAAGTATGGTTACATGACAGTTGAGTTGACTGGATTGTTAAGTTCTGTTTAGTCGGGGGGTCCATCTCCCATTTACGATCTTATTCCGATAATGTATTTCAAGTATCTAGCTAATTCTTCAAAATTAAGATATCTGGAGTTTTTTTTTGAAAAGGTCCTATAAACCAAATTTTCATTTTTTGCTTTTTGGGTGTTTTTGAATACCCCTGACTCAAGGCGGTTCTAAAAACACCCAAAAAGCAAAAATTTGGTTTATAGGTCCTTTTCAAAAAAAACTCCAGATATGGAAAACTCAATGTCCACATCTCAAAACTTTACGTAGTCTACGCCATTCCGGTTATGTCTGTAACATAACTACTTTGACTTTTCTTGTATGGACAATTGTCCACGAAGGGGGGGGGGGGGGTAACAGATTCCCAAAAAAATGTCCACGTGGTTTATGGATGGTCCCTTGCTGATATTTTCAATAAGCCAGAATCAAGAATTGCAATCGAAGTACATTTGGTTGTCAACTATAAAGTGTTTTTCTAACATTGTATAACCTTTCTTTTCGTTTAGTATTTTGTGACTACATATTGGGAAAAGACCTAAGGATTAACAAATTCAAGAATACATAGAATTTTTTTTCCTGAAATTTTTAATCAATCATTAGGAATGTATTAAATTTCAAGGTATTTGCAATGATAGAGCTCTATTATTTTGACGATTTTCAGCATTAGCAATCATTCGCCAACTGCATCCAACGTAATGAAGGCCAGTTACCCTATTTCAAAGTTTAAGAAAGTAGTCATATATGTGGGATACGGTACAGATCTCACCCGCGTACTCCACAAAGTATAAATCACCACCGACGATAGAGTAACAGCACATGAGTCGTCGGCGCAGAGATCCGCAGGGCTTGGTTAGACGCGTCGTCAGTCCCCGACTCGCGGGTCTCGCAGCTGCCAAGATCGATTGGCGGCGGTGGAACTTGTCAATGGATGATGTATGAGCGGGTTCTGCTTTAATGAGAGGGCTTCGCGCTTCAAAGCTGTGGCCCGACCCCGGCAAGTGTTGTCGAAGGAAAACGAACGCAAGGAGGTTCCCCAGTTTTGGAGCGTTTATTAGGGAGCCATTCTTTTAAGGTGCCTGCACCGGGCTGAACAATACCTCGCGACGACGACCGACGTGGAGTTGAAGTCTGAGCCAATAAATCAACTAATCCGGTCAAATGGGACACGCACTCGTGGTCGCGGTTTGGCCGTTAAACCGCCGGTGGTGCTCAAGGTGTCCAAGGTCTCGGGTCGCCCACTGCAAATGCTCCAATTTGTCATTTTACGGTTGATTGGTCCGTCACATCAGACGTGCAGTGCAGCGAGTGCGCGAGGAATTCGATGGCCTGGCCTGACAGATCCCCGTACGAGCGATTCTCCGAGATTAGCTCACATATGGGTGAAGTGTTCGACCCTAAAGCGTGGGTAAACAACAGCACACCTGGGCATGGAAGACGATCGCGACGTGGCCTTTCTTTCACTTTTCGACGCGTTTCCTTCACGTGCGGCGGCGCATCATCACCAGGGTGAGTTGAGATTCCTTTCTAAAATCTGAAAGCTTCGAAATATTCACCCTGCACATGTGTGTGACGAGGAAAAGCTGCCGCCGTGCCAAACAACAAAATTTGGCGGTTCCGCAAAGTTTGATTTTTGCACGCGTAATTATGCATTTATCCGCGGTCTTCAACGTTTTCTGCCGGGTTGTATGAGCGGACAGACGCTGAGATATTTTTGGGCCTGGGAAATGACCTTGGGGGATACTTTTGGCTGTTGGTGTTTTTTTGTTGAGAATATTTGAACAACTGTATTTTCATTCTAATAAATACTGTGATAAGCTGACTGTATTGTGATCTACACACAGCAGTTGCCCCGACCCCTCTTCGATTTGGGGAAATTTTGTCCTAAGAGTAATATAATCTTTAGTCCCTGATCACGGTGTTTTTAAATAATTTGCAGCCTGAAACGGTGATGAGATAGAAATTTTGTGTCAAAGGGACTTTTATGTGAAATTAGACGCCCGATTTGATGACGTACTCAAAATTCCGATGAAACGTATTTTTCATCGAAAAAACACATAAAAAGCTTAAAAAACTCCGCCATTTTCCGTTACTCAACTGTAACTATTTTGGATCATGTCATTTACAGGGAAATTTAATGTACTTTTCGAATCTACATCAGGGTGGTTTTTGCATGAAAACCTGTCATATTATATATTTTTAGAAAGGTTCTGAAATGACCTTTCTTGTGGATTAAGAATTTTCAAGATCTGACTTACCTATCAAAACTTACAAGCAGTTTAAAAATGGTCTGAATTTACATAACCTCAAATTGTCGGGTCTGATCGCCACGAAAAAGCCGTGCAGAGGGATGCCATTTTCCTCAAAGGCGGTGTCTGTATAATCTTGACAAAAAGTCTGTAGGTAGTCTGTTTTTTTACTCATCGCTTATTTTTATTAGGACCTCTTAGGTGCTGCGATCGCGTTAGCGGAGATCCATAAACACTGTAAACACTTTAGGGGGGTTGGAATTACTCTATAAATGAGAGGAAGGCACCAACCACCTAAAGGTGGATTAAGTAACTTTTTTTTTTTTTAAATACATCATTCAAAGAAATGCTAATGCTCAATTTGATCAATTCAATTTGCACACCATTAGACTGAAATTTGTAAGAAACTCAGTGACTGTCACAGTCACTCTCACTCTCTCACTCTGATAGTATACATCTTTGACAAGTCCTATCGTTTGAATAATTTTTGAAAAATAATTCGAAATCCTATCACTGTCAGTCCGATTTTCAATTTGAAAAAATGGACTTAGAATTATTTTCAATGATTATTATTACTCCATAAGACTGAAGAAAATAGAAGAGAGTTTGGGCCCACTTTTGTCTTTTTTTGTGAGTTCGTAGAGAATTACCCTTATTATATTTTAGGAATTTTGATCCTAAGAAAACATAAATTCCGTCATCCCACACTAAACGAAAAAACAATTTTGAGCAGGATCAATTTTTCAACTAGCGTGGTACAAAGCTCTCATTTTTCTAAAAAATGTTTGAAAAATATTGACATCAATAATTGTTCGTAGATCACATTGGCTTAAGAACCTAAGTTATTGTTTAAAGTTGGGATCATATTGGGTCTGAAAAGTGAGATTGGGTTAAAATGGGTTTCAACGGTTTTTGCAATTTCTCAAATGTTTACCAGTGAAACTCAATTCAGTTGAAAGATTTGTACTCAGGGCATCTTTCTTTTTTTATTATTAGTAATCAGTAATTTTAGCAGATGTTCATAGTTTAGATACGTTTTAAGTCAAAAAAGGCCTTTCGAAAAATTCATCTTTATTCAATATAGTTTGGTTTAAAATAGTAGTTTATGCAACAAGTTGCAAAAAGCGGATTTTTTCAGCACGAGTCGTACATTTATCCAACGAGGTTCACAACTATTTTAAGTTGTTTGGTTTTAAATTTCTTTATCATTTATTGGAAATTTTATACCAACTGTTCAGAAAACTTATGAAATGATGTGTTTCATGTGTCATTTACTCATCAAAATGTGCAATATAAGACAAGAAACAACTTTGTTGAAGGTTGCAAACCGCTAAACATTTTAAAAATGAAGTTTTAACCGAATTTTTGAATATGTGGGATTTATTTAGAAACTGAAATCATAAAACCGCATTAAAATATTATTTTTACAATAATAAATAGATTATTACATAATTGTTGTGTACAAATAACACCAGTCTACTCTGATTCAGCTTGGAATTAGCTGATACAACCGATTTTTTTACAGGTTTGAGATTGATAGGGTATTACAAGATTTTTATAAATAAATAACATATTTTCTTAATCAAACATTAACCAGATGCATGAATACAAAACATGTTTAATACTCGAAATTGAACTGCAAACTACTGTTGCAAGCTTTAAGAAAAATACTTTCCATTAGTATGAAATGATTGGTTTAGTTCTTTTTGTACTAAATGATCAAGGAAAAAGCAATATTTTTGAAGTTTATAAGACTCTCATCTTTAATCTCATCTATTTCAAGAAATGTTTTATTTCTTGATTCTTGTTTAAATAATTGGAAAGACTTCTTTATTGTTAAAATAATAAATAATATTGTTCAAACAAAAAAAAAGTTTGTGACGGTGTTTTCAGCATTCTGAATTGGAAGAGTCGATTTTTATTGCTACTTTTAAGTGCATTTTCAACAGTAAACATTTTATAAAATTTTATATTTATTTTATTCTCATGAAAATATGACTATTGAAGCTTGTAATAGTAATATGTAGTACATTTCGATTTTAAATCATATTTGTATTTATTTTCCTGGTTAATATTTGCTTCAGAAGATATCAAATTTATTCATTAAAATTCAATAATACCATTAACAATCACAAACCTGCCAAAGTTTCGGTTGAACAATCTAAATCAGAGCAGACTCGTGATATTTGTACACAAAAAATTTATGTAATAATCTAATAATGGTAGTTTATGCAACAAGTTGCAAAAAGAGGATTTTTTCAGCACGAGTCGTACATTTATCCAACGAGGTTCACCGAGTTGGATAAATACGAAGAGTGCTGAAAAAATCAAGTTATGCAACGAGTTCCATACAACATTTTTTGCAATTCCAAAAAACACAAACTGAGTGTAATTTTATGTCAAATTTTCATGTATTTTGTCAATAAATCGTCTAAATCGAAAAAATGTAGAAAAGTGTTACTTTTCGAAACAAGTGCTGAAAAGTTCAACTTTTCAGCATCCATTTGAGAGCATTTATTTAGAAAAGTGTTGCTATTCGATTCTGTTATTTTTGGTACAGAAAAGTAGGCTATTTCGTCGTTCAAGAATGACAGGAAAAGTAAGTAGTTTCACGACGGAATTGCGAAAAATTATACATATTTATACATTGTTTTATGTTTTAGATATCTGAATAAATTCCATTTATTAAAAAAAAAATGGTTAAAACTTCATTTTCAAAATGTATAGCGATTTTCAACCTTCTACAAAGTTGTTTCTTGTCTTATTTTGCACATTTTGATGAGTTAATGACACATAAAACACATCATTTCATAAGTTTTCTGAGCAGTTAGTATAAAATTTCCAATAAATAATAAAGAAATTTAAAACCAAAAAACTTAAAATAGAGATATCTCAGAAATTTCCCGATGAAACATTTCGCTCTTAGAAGCATTGAAAAGCTGAGAAAATATCCTATAAGACACATTTGAAAGTAGCGATGATTTTTTTTCTTGATAATATTGTTCAAGAAAACACGCCTTGATGTGCACTGGTTAAAAAAAATGAAAAACTGCGACTATTTTCAAAAAAGTCACCTAAAAATGGATTTGACTTGTAAACGGTGCACTTTATCAAAATTTCACTAATGAACTTTTTGATTGCAAATTTAATTTTACACCAAAAAATGAAGTTGAAAATTTTTTGCGACCAATTTTTCGATTTTTTGGAAAAATCGGTATTGATTCAAAAATTCATAACTCGCTCAAAGATTTTTTGCATAACCTGGAAATTTCTGAAAAGTTGGCATTTGATGTCCTCTATAACATATAAAACAATTAAAAATAGTGTTTTTTTTTTTGCAAATCAAGTTTTAGTAATAAAAATTTAAATAAAAAATCACAAAAAAATTTTAACCGTGTATCATTTTTTTCCAGTGTAGTCCGTATTCATACCTACAACTTTGCCCAAGACACCAAATCAATCAAAAAATTCCTTCAAAAGATACAGATTTTTGAATTTTCATACATTATTTTTGTATGGCCAGCTGCCAAATTTGTATGGAAAATTATATGGACAAACTAATGATGCAAAATGGCTTCTTTGGGCATACCAAAGGCGCCAAAAAAGTTTCAGTCGGATTAAAAAATACAAAAAATAATATTTAAGAAAAAAGACCGATTTCGTAGAGATTTGCTCTGCATTGATAATCATATTTAGCATGTTTGGGTTGGATTTAAAATATTTTAAATTTTTATGAAATTCCAATGTACAGCACCGCAAAATTTTTATTTCTGGTAAAAAAAAAAACGTCAATATTTAGGTATTTTGGAAACTAAAATTCATAACTCGCTCAAAGATTTTTTGCATAACCTGGAAATTTCTGAAAAGTTGGCATTTGATGTCCTCTATAACATATAAAACAATTAAAAATAGTGTTTTTTTTTTTGCAAATCAAGTTTTAGTAATAAAAATTTAAATAAAAAATCACAAAAAAATTTTAACCGTGTATCATTTTTTTCCAGTGTAGTCCGTATTCATACCTACAACTTTGCCCAAGACACCAAATCAATCAAAAAATTCCTTCAAAAGATACAGATTTTTGAATTTTCATACATTATTTTTGTATGGCCAGCTGCCAAATTTGTATGGAAAATTATATGGACAAACTAATGATGCAAAATGGCTTCTTTGGGCATACCAAAGGCGCCAAAAAAGTTTCAGTCGGATTAAAAAATACAAAAAATAATATTTAAGAAAAAAGACCGATTTCGTAGAGATTTGCTCTGCATTGATAATCATATTTAGCATGTTTGGGTTGGATTTAAAATATTTTAAATTTTTATGAAATTCCAATGTACAGCACCGCACCCCCCCCCCCCCGAGTCAGAGTCGAGGGACATATACTTCAAAAAATATAAAATATTAGCAACGGCGTTATAAACTTTTGAAAAAGTTGTTGATTTTTGGAAAAAAGATCTAAATATCACATATGGTTATTTATGTAAAATAGAATTTTCAATCAAAGGTACTTAACAAATTTTTTAATAAAGTGCTTTGTTTTCAAGATATGACCACCGTGACCATGAGTAACCATTTCTAATTTAAAGTTCAGAAAATTTGCTATAAAATTGTCTAAGAGATATTGAAGATTGGAGCTCTGGTTGCTGAGATACAATCTCACTCAATCAACCCTCCTTTTCTAAAGCTGATGTCTCAGCAGCTGATAGTTCGGTTTTTAATGTTACAAAATATATAAAACAATCGTGAAATTTTCCGATTTGTCCTCAAAATTAGGGAGCACAAATTTTTTTTTTTCAAGAAACTTTAAATTTTCAATGGAATTAGAAGTCTATTAAAAAAAAAAATCTAAAATGTCCTGTTCTACATTGATACTCATATTTAACATATTTGGACTCCTTTAAATATATTTTGAACTTTTATAGAATTTCAATGTACATCCCGCTAAAACTTTTCGCAAAAATAAAATTTTCATGAATACTTAGAAATTTTGGTGTAAATTTTTTTTTATTTATTTTTGCCCCCCAAAGTACATAGAGAAAAATCAGCTCCCAAAATCATGAACCAGAGGTCAGTTATGAAACATAAACAAAGTTTTTGAAAAAAGTACCATGAAATTTGAAAACTTTGTTCGTGGTTCCGAATTTCATGATTTGTTCACGATTTTGGGAACTGTTTATCTCCGTGTAACCTTTTGATGTATGTAAGAATTCTGTCATTAATCAAACGGAAATTTGTGTATAGTAAAAATGCAAATCTCGACTATGATTTAAATTTCATGCGGAATATTTTTTTTCGATCATGTTTTAAGCCTTAAAAACAAAAATGATAAAAAAAACCTTAAGGGTGCACAGCAACAAAGGAAGTTGTTGTTTTCTTATTCCGTAATTAACAAACTTGTAAAAATAGTCAAACTTTGTTGTAAATAACATTGAAGACATTAATTTAGGGGATGAATAAAAAATCATATCGATGGTACTAGTAGTTTAGAAGATACTAAAATGTCTGTAACAGAAATCTGGGTGCAAAAGCTATGGTTGATGTGTACCGTTAATATTGTTAGCCTAAATAAGTCATAGCTTAAAAGTTTACATTTATAATCTTCCTAAAAATGAAAGAAAAATGCAAAGCTATGTTGATTTGTTTTGTTCAAATGTAAAAAAAAATAGATGGCTACGTTGACCCGCCTAAATCCGCCTTGACCTGACACTATTACCAAGTAAGGTTTAAGTTTAGATTTTCATACCCAAAAAAAAATCTAAGAGAGGGAAAAAATCCATAACATATCCTTAATATTTTCGATGCACCCACCTTTAAGCTGAGAACATGATTATCCGTCGAACGCAGACTCAGAACTTTGTGCCTGTGATCATAGTCTGCCTGTCATCGATCATTTAACAAAGCAACCCCTGATAATGGTTGGACTGACAGTTTTTCTTCTACTGATAATCATGTTCTTAGCTTCAAAACCCTTTCGAAGACACTAACGCTCCAAAATTGCACAATTTGTTGGAATAAAATCAAGTTCCACTTAATTTAACATTCTGAACCACCTTGAGCAGTTTAATTGCCATCTTTATGTATGAAGACAAAAATTAGCAAAGGAAAATGAAATTTGAATGTTTATTACTGAAATATGAAATAGTCTATTGAGGAAAAAAAATGTTTTTGCACCCCTGTCTCATCGTTTTCCCTTTCGGGAGAAAGGTTCCCTCATACGCGCAAACCATCCAACCTCTCAATTGATAGCCAGCATGAAACGGAATCTCCCTCGCACCGAAAAGTCGTCATCGAACTCACGCTCGCCAATAAAAGTGACCGTATCGCCCTTTGACGATCACGTGTGATACTTTTGACGCTACTGGAGTTTTTTTTTTCGCGCGGTCATTTCGGGGCCAAAATAGTAGCAGAGGAAAAAAACTCATCAACGGCCACAAAATCACCACCTAATGGGATGATGGGTGATTTTCCAAGAGGGGAGCGGAGAGGTAGAAACTGTCATCCTAATGTCCCCTTCTCTCTGGTTCGCACAAATTCGTTTTAACCCTCTAAATCTCAATTCCACTTTTAGGTGGGCTTCAATCCAAAAAGGTGACATAAATATTTTTTTCATAAATTCTTGAAAATCCCGACACTAGATAGAGGAACTTATAATTTTTCGAAATGTTATGGATTTGATGGTTGAATGAATCAAAACAAAATTTTAGAATAAGGCAGCAGAGGGTTAAAACGCTAATGATTTATGTAACCTAATGTAATTTAATGGTTTTCTCCGATTTTTAAACTGTGTCCAACACATTTTGCAGCCCGTCTGCAGACTGCCTATTGATTGATTAACGACGCGATGCTCTCTATGTTTATGGGGGCCGTGGGGCGTGGGAATCTCGAAACCAGCCCCAGCGCCGCCAACATCCTGGCCAGCCGAAGAGCTTAGAAGCAGCAGTTAAAATTTATTTGCTCGCCTCGTCAAATGAAGGGGAGTTTTTTTTTTTTGCTGCGCGCGCGATAGGGTGATAAACTTGGCACGACTAGACTGTCTCGGGGAGGAGTTGACTTGGTCGTGGCCGTCTCTCGCCGTCTGATAAACGGTTCAAAGCGTTGTCCATTAAATTGTGCATTCAGATGACGACGCGCCGGCGGATGATCTGAGTCGGGGTGGGTGAGTCACACTGGAAGAATTAAGATATTTCGCATGGATCTTGGAAATTGTGAGAGGGCGCCCGTTGGTTTTTGCGTGCAAGATTCGAACACCTGATTAGGTGAATGGAGCTGGGGATTGAGTGGTCTTGGGATTATAAATTATAGTTCAAGATTATCAGGTTAATGGAAATATCAAACAAGTTGATACTAGGGGATATTCTCATAGGTATGACATGTTCAGGATTCGGTCAAAAGAGCTACTTTTACTCAATCCAGCCCAAATTCGACAAGTGACAAAAAAGTACGATTACATCGAGTTGTTGTTGGATCCGGAATCGGTGGAGCGTGGTTATTTTAAAAGCCAAAGTTTAAGTTCGAGTCGAAGTAGCTAAATCTTTTGAAGCCGAAGTTAATGTCGGAGTCAAAGTCAGAGCCGCTTCAAAGCTACCGGATTCCACACAGTATTTTTAGAATTGGATGAAACTTTATCTTTGTCCATCGATTCCAATAAGCCATTTCGCGTTATTGGGATCATTGGCTATGCCAATATATGAATGTTTATATCTAATCGATTTAGTGTCTTCGGCAAAGTTGTAGGTTTTGATTAAACCTATTCGGAAAAATAACTTTATGAAAACAAAACACATTTTTTTTAATTCAATTTTGATAAACATAACCCCATAGATTTTTCTCAGTGTTTTATTTGTTGACAAAAAGTACAATTTTTTGACCTAAAGGATATGAGTCAGCTAGTGATTTTTAATGAAAAAAAAACGAAACTTCGCAGAATTCCAATCAGATATCATTCAAATTTCAAGACATTTTCACCATTTCAACTTCACTGATTTCACATTTCAAAACTGTTTAAAAAGAAAAACAAAACTGTGTTATTACCATACTTTTATACATTAACAATGTGGACAGATTATTCTGGACACAATAATTTTTTTCACTAAATACTATGTTCCAGGCTTAAGAAAATAACTTTAATAAAATTTAATTAATAAAACCAGTTTTGGAAAATAAATAAAATCAAAAATTTAGTAAGACAAGTACATATTTCATTTTGAGTGTTTGTCCCTTACACAAATTTCAAATCTCAAGCATAATTTCAAATAGTTTGATACAACTAAAATAACATTATGCTTTTTGAATTATTACAGTTTTGTTACTGTCAGAAGTTTGCAAAATTTAAAAAAAAAATCAAGAAAATGACATAATTCCCAAAGTTTTCAATCTTTTCGCAATCAGTGTTCTCAAAAATGAATCAATATTGCCTAATCTGGCATATTTGATTATAAATGCATAAATAAACGTAATGTAATTTAAATAGTTAACAGTCGATTGAACCATTTTTTTTAAATACTATTTTTAGCAAAAACATATAATTTGTCGCATTATATTTCTTGGAAAAAAATTGTGAAGGGATTTCAAACACGGGATTTCATACTATTTGTATTGACCTGATTAAAAAACCGCAGTCATATGCTTAAATGTTGTCGAAACTGAAACATTCAAATAGTTGGAATTGTTGAAGCAAAAGCAAAACAAATCGGGCTATTTTAGTTTTTTGTACCAAAAGAAAGGTGAAATTCCACTTATAAACTTAACATTTAATGCTGAAGAAGAAATCAAAATGTGTGCAAATTTCTGAAAAAAATAAATTTCTGAAAAAATTACTTTCAATAAGAGAGTTGAGTTTGAGAAAATTAATAGGACCGTAAAATTACTGGAAAGCATTATCTTTGAACATTAAAAATTTCACAGGGTTTCACGATATTCGTTGAATTTCATGGAAGCCACGTAAAACACTAAGCCTCCGTCATGGACGCTTAACTATGATTTGTTTTTAAATAGTGATTTTTGGAAAGTATCGAAAATTTACCCGAAAAAGCTTCCAAAGATCCAAGGGCCTAGTGCGTCCATCGAAAAGAATTTTGAAACATTGAAATTTGTATTTGGCATATATCAGCATTAATTTAGCTTATTAGGAAAAATTGTTAAAATTTAAGTCTACACGTATCCGTGGATCTGCAAAATGCCCAGTGCCGTCAATATTTTCTGTTCAATTTTATTTATTTTTAAAAGTCTAGGTATTATATTTACGTATATTTTTGAATTTAAACTTGACAAAATTATCATATTCAATTATTTTTCATCAAACACCAGAATCTGGAGCAAATCAGAACAAAAGTAACGATGCAGGACAGCTGTTTATACCAATTTGACAAATAATTAAAACCCCGATTTCCAAATCTATTGCTTTAAAATCTCCTGTACTTATTAGACTGTAGTAACAATTTTCCCCAATTGGTAATAGTGTCTTAAAGATAATTTGTAAAATATGTTTTATGTAATCATGAGATTCTAAACTTATCAAACATTAATCATTGCCTAATATCATTTTATTCAATTTTGTTTTTTTGTTTTTTTTTTCTAATCTAATCAAATCTAATCTAATCGAACACAAGCGCAGCCAGTCCGAAGAAAGCATCCTGGAAGAACTTGTGGTAAGATTACGCCTCAAGTCCTTTCTTGTCAATATTAATGATTACAGTACATCCGAGTTACCCCGAAAATGTATAGCAAAAATTAAAGCGGCCAGGCCTACTGCGTTGCATTAACCGCAGAGACAGATTCTGTGAACGGATCACATTTCACAGAATCATCAGGGGAGGAAGGATGCGTGGACATACCGTACCAAACGCTCCGAATCAGTTGTGGTGTGGTGTGTTAGTGTAAATTTGGCAGATAATAATATTTAGAGCGGGGGAGGGGAAGGGTTGGGAGGGGGAGGAAATGAGGATAGGAGAAAGGGAAGGTGGGAAAGGGATAATATGGATATATCATTTGATCAATAGAATATTATATAAAATAAGGGAAAAAAATCTTCTATCAAATAATGATAGATAAAATGGATAGATCTCACCAAATCAAGATTCAGATTCAACGATCCATAATAAACCTCCTTCACAAGCAAAATTCCGATCCATCGTAGGGATCGGAACCCAACATTCCAATTTCCTTGGAACAGCATCCCGACGTCTTCAACGATATCCATACGAAAAGAAAGTAGAAATCCCTTCTGGACCAACACTCGGAAGACTTCACTCTTTCTGCAGAAATGTCCAGTTCTTCGCTTTGACAGCTTACACCTCACAAAGTTTTCCGCGGATGATGACATTACAACCAACTGTCAGAAAAGGCAAAATACGGATCTAATATCTGGTTTAGACACTTTAATTTTCTAAAATTTTCCTAGAAGGTTAATTTTAAATTAAAAAAAAAAAAATGTTTAAATATTTATCTTTCACCTGGCCTGATGTTTTGAAATCATTAGTTTTCAAAATATCAATATCAAAATTCAAAAAACATTTTTTTGCCCCCTGATTTTTCGGATCGTTTATGAAGGGGGAGGAGGCAGGGGGGGAGGGGTGCGACATAAACTTTAAACATAGTTGCAACGGCCTAAGGCCTTAGAAAATATTTTCAAAGTGTAAAACAACTGAGCAGGTGTTACATGCATTTCAAAACCCTTTTTCATTCAAATTCCATGCCTTGTCAAATTCCATGCCTTGTTATTTCAATTTTTATATTTTGTTTGCCCTACACAGAAAAAAATATGTAAATTTACACAGCACGTAATTACTGTTTCTTATGTAAACTCACTCAATGTAATGTTGAAATATGATGTAAAGAGTAAAAAGTCATGGAAATTACTCCAATGTAAATCTAAATCTAATGTAAATCATGAATCTAATGGAAACGTTGCGCATGGAAACTCAAATCTGATGAATTTCTACCCGTGTTCGGCTTCCTGTAAATTCCTACTTAATGTAAATCATATATCCAATGTATTTCTGCCAAACGTTGACTTCAAAACTACCCGAACTAAAAATAGTTATATTTGGTTCTCTTTCTATCGCTCTCATACTTCGCTGGCCCACTGCCTGAGCCTCGACCTGAACAAGTTGATGCTTTAGCCGCTCGTTTATAAAATGCGAAGATGGCTCAGTCGGCAGCGGGTAGCAGCAGTAACACCGAACATCCTACCCGTCGTCCGTTCGATTCCAGTCCAGCGTTATTCCACTTGGCCGTCGACGAGAAAGCGTCCCCTACCTGTGAAACAACTTTTTAAAATCCGAATTTCCTTTTGCTGCCCGCTTCAATCATTTTAAAATAGAACATAGGCCACACCCTTTTCTTACTGCAATCCAAGTCAAGCTTCTCATTCCCATTGGCCAATCAGAATTAGTTGATTTGAACTAATGTAAATTTCAAAACTAATGTAAATTCCAAAACTAATGTAAATTTTCAAAACTAATGTAAATTTCCAATGAATCTAATGTAAATTTCCAATGAACTTAATGTAAATATACATCATTTATCATGATACCTTTTGGTACATGATAAATAATGTAAATTTACAGGAATATTTTTTTCTGTGTACACAGAAAAAAATATGTAAATTTACACAGCACGTAATTACTGTTTCTTATGTAAACTCACTCAATGTAATGTTGAAATATGATGTAAAGAGTAAAAAGTCATGGAAATTACTCCAATGTAAATTTAAATCTAATGTAAATCATGAATCTAATGGAAACGTTGAGCATGGAAACTCAAATCTGATGAATTTCTACCCGTGTTCGGCTTCCTGTAAATTCCTACTTAATGTAAATCATATATCCAATGTATTTCTGCCAAACGTTGACTTCAAAACTACCCGAACTAAAAATAGTTATATTTGGTTCTCTTTCTATCGCTCTCATACTTCGCTGGCCCACTGCCTGAGCCTCGACCTGAACAAGTTGATGCTTTAGCCGCTCGTTTATAAAATGCGAAGATGGCTCAGTCGGCAGCGGGTAGCAGCAGTAACACCGAACATCCTACCCGTCGTCCGTTCGATTCCAGTCCAGCGTTATTCCACTTGGCCGTTGACGAGAAAGCGTCCCCTACCTGTGAAACAACTTTTTAAAATCCGAATTTCCTTTTGCTGCCCGCTTCAATCATTTTAAAATAGAACATAGGCCACACCCTTTTCCTACTGCAATCCAAGTCGAGCTTCTCATTCCCATTGGCCAATCAGAATTAGTTGATTTGAACTAATGTAAATTTCAAAACTAATGTAAATTCCAAAACTAATGTAAATTTTCAAAACTAATGTAAATTTCCAATGAATCTAATGTAAATTTCCAATGAACTTAATGTAAATATACATCATTTATCATGATACCTTTTGGTACATGATAAATAATGTAAATTTACAGAAATATTTTTTTCTGTGTACTCTTCAAAAAAATATTTGCAACGGCCTACTGGACGAGGATGGACACTGTTTGAAAACATTTTTTTTAAGCTTTTATCATAAAAATGTCTTTTAATCAAGAATGTTCCATTCGTTGATTCTGGAACAATTTTATTTAAAGTTGTGGAACATTTCTGATTTCATATTACTCCTGTTGTTAAAATTCGCATCCACATAAACTCAAGTGCATTAAAAATGTGAGCATTTGCGATATTCAAATCCGCACACCAACTGTAATCGCCGTCTCACGCGCATTTCAAGTATGGTCACGGCCAGATCCTCCCGTTCGCTGGACGAACCTGTGATCCAGTTTTGAGAGTGTGCACTTGCAAATTCGCTGCAAACTTGTGGCCGCGCGTCACAACACCGCGGTTGAAATTCAATCCCTCGCCGTAAATCGTTCCGCCCCGGTCGGCCTGGCCGGAATCAGCCGGGGAGCGCGTCCCGCACACTCACCCAATAAATGTAAATTTTTACAACCAGGCTTTTAAAGTCAATTTGTAGACTAATTTCCATACGGTTGAATGATAAATGCGGTGCTGACATGAACACACCGCCGCAGATATTTGACCCAGGTTTGCCGCGGGGATCGCCAGAAGGGCCGCAGGCCACGGCGACCATCGGAGAGCCCAGGTGGGAAAATGGGCTTTCCACGATTTGGTGTGTGCAGAGTTGGGCATAAAATTTCAAATAAAATTGCGACCATTTACTTACGCGTGTTTTTTTTTGTATTGAGTGCACAAGGTAGAGATTAAAACGAGTTTATTATCGCCCCAAGTGCGTAGCGGGTAATGATTTGGTTTGAACGATAGGGACGAGCTTTTATAGGTGGAGGACAAGCCCGGAGGTGGATCTGATTTGTAAAGCTCACTTAGGCTGATTAAGACATTCCGTTTAAATATTGCGTGAAACGGTTTAACCTTAGAGATTATCCTTTTGGTGATACCGACGTTAGACATTAAGCTTTTATATTTTTTTACTTGACCAATTTCCAAAAAAAAACCTACTCTACCCCTACCTACTAAATGAAGACCTCAAAATTAATTACAAAACTCTGTTAAATTTTACTTATGAGCAATTCCAGCCCAAAACAGGATTTTTTTAGATACTTTTTTCTCGACCCTCTCCGATTTCAATGAAACTTTGTAGACATGTTATCCTAGGCCTATAAAAGCCATTTTTGTGTATATGGAGCCAGTTACACTTGATAATGACATTTGAGAAGGGCGTAAGTGTTTTAAATATTTTTGTGTTTCGTAATTTAAATATTGCTGTATCTCGAAGCCGTTGCATCATATCAAAATACAAAAAAAATACACTGAATGAAAAAAGTACTCCACTTTTATGAGATTTTTTGATTTTTAAGTTTAAAAGTAAAATTTAAAGGTGAGCCCACGATTTTTTTTCGTTCAAAATTTTTGTGAAAATAGCCTAAGATGTTACAAAAAGACTCACGAAAAATGCAGGATGGAGCAACTCACCTAAAAAAATACAAAAATCATTTACTGCAACTGTTTTTTTCAAAAGTTACTTAGCTTATATCTGCAAGCTCATGCATCCAATTGAAATGGGGTCAAAGACAAACTTATAGGAAATTGGATGAACTTTCCGGTAAAAATATTTTCGAGACTGAAAAATCAAGTCTGTTAAATAGAAATTGCCGAAAACCATCAAAAACCCTATTTTTTCAACATTTTTATTTCTAAAACCGCTGTAACTTCACAAGGATTGGACTTAGGACAATGGTCAATATGGAGACTTTTATGTAAAATTGTCTGGAGAATCGACTCTCGTGTTCGGTTTTTGAAAATTTTGACGCTTAGAGCACTTTTGAAAAAACAGTTGCAGTAAATGATTTTTGTATTTTTTTAGGTGAGTTGCTCCATCCTGCATTTTTCGTGAGTCTTTTTGTAACATCTTAGGCTATTTTCACAAAAAATTTGAACGAAAAAAAAATCGTGGGCTCACCTTCAAATTTGACTTTTAAACTTATAAATCAAAAAATCTCATAAAAGTTGAGTACTTTTTTCATTCAGTGTATTTTTTTTCGGAAAGCCCGTCAAATTTCCTACAAGTTTGTCTTTGACCACTTTTCGATATGATGCAACGGCTTCGAGATACAGCAATATTTAAATTACGAAACACAAAAATATTTAAAATACTTACGCCCTTCGAAAATGTCATTATCGAGTGTAACTGGCTCCATATACACAAAAATGGCTTTTATAGGCCTAGGATAACATGTCTACAAAGTTTCATTGAAATCGGAGAGGGTCGGGTACAACCGATTTTCTATTTGACATGGAATTGCTCTTATTGTAAAGCAGAATTACGCCCTTTAGAAATGTGAATGTTAGATATTTTTGTTGCATTCCTGCATAAATTTCCACAGTAAAAGGTTTAGAATGCCTGCAATGATGTTTCCAATCACCTTTTGCTTCAAATGAAGTGCTAACATAGCGTGAAATTATTCAGAAATCTTCTGCTCGATTGAGAAATTAGTCTAACTCCGTAAATTGCATCCTCCGCGATTTTGTCCGACATTCCACGTTCAACATTAAGGTCACGCTCGGAGGAAAAACTTTCCCGGTTCACGTACAAATTGTCGGATCACTTTTCCAAGTGAAAAGGAACCCAGCTAATGGCATGTAATACACAATTTTCCAATCCATCAACCGGGGCCCAAGTCTCCCCGGCTGCACGCGGAAGCAATATCAAATCAATCACGTTGATTAGTACTACTGCAGAGCAGGTGATCGAACGCAGCAAAGGTAGCGGAAAAAGGCAAAACAAAAACAAAAAAAAGATCTCTTGAGAAAACGACACAGTCTGTGACTGTCGAACTGCCAGGCTGGCACCGCGCCACTACTGTCTGACAGCTAACCGTAAATTCTGATTAATTTCCAACCGGAGGAAACATAAATCAAATGCATCGGCGAAAATCGATCTCAATCGCTTAACAGGGGCGCTGGGAGTAAACGCGGTAGCAGCGGCGCACGGTTCGGTCAGAAGAAATTAATTTCGATCCAATTGGAAGTTTCCAACTGACAGCAATAATGGGAGGGAGGAAATTATGCTGTATTCCTTTTTTGAATGACAGCAGTGCAGCTGGAGCATTTGTGGGCGAAGGAAAGATAAGAAAAGTGATTATGTGATTGATATTTGTGTAAAGTAAATTGGCTTTGAATGTTTGAAAATAGGAAATCTGAAAGGTACTAATCAAACATAAAATAATTGAATTTACAAAATCGAAGCACAAAAATCTATTACATAGCGAATCTCCTTCTCAAACGAAATATCACATAAATTTAAGGTTCTTGAAGGTGTCTTCCACTTTTGTCTATCAATGATGGTTCTGAATTCATGGTCCAGAAATAGTAAATTTAAATGAAAAAAATACATAAATAAAAATAAAAACAATCACTATATCTTCTGTTGTGTGCTATCTTGTGACAATGACCATTTACAGTCGACTCTCTGGTTGTCAATATCCAAGGGACCGTCGAGGAAGAGAATCATCAGTTTACAGAACGATGCAAAATGAAGACTCGATTGAAAATATTTTTTTCTTGATACCCAGCTATGGGAGAGAATCATGGCAACGTCCATCAAACAAAAACAAACTAATGTCAAACACCCTTCAAAGCTTTGTTTCGCCAAGAAAAATGTCTATGCAAGCCATGAGAAAGCGAAATTATTTACAACCGGAAGAGATTTTTAAAGCAAACAGAATCCAAGGGACCGTCGAGAAAGAGATCCTTCAAGCAAGGGAAAATATCGAGGAATGAAGATAATTGAAGTATGCAGATTGAAGGGACTGAAGAATTCATCGATAAATGGAGAATTATTGATATCGAGAAGATCGACAGCCAGAGAGTCGACTGTAGTACTTTTCGAGAAAATCAACTTTTATGGTAAATATTTTCAAAACTGTGCATGGTGGAGTCAAACTTTTTTGAGCAATCGGTTCGTAGACTATCGCTTAATAAACGCACCAAGTTTTAACTGATTTGATGACACCAGTTAAAATATACAGTAAGTTTTTAAAACAAAAATCTGAAAAGCACGTGTCACAAGTGTGCTTTGAAAGCACCGAATTGCCATACAAACTAAAATAAACTCAAATCAATGGTTTAACCGACTTAATCAGTACAATTTAAAAATTAACGATGGTATTGCTTTTGAAAAGATTGTTTCAACATAAATTTGTGACAAATTACGAAAAATTTTCAACATTTTCCAACCCTTTGTATGACGTGTGCGTATTGCGATATCCGGGAAATTGAAGCGAATTTCCAAAATCGGTTAATGCATCTTGTAAGGTTTGTTGAGCAAAAAAAAACGGTCGTTATCACAACAGCACACAACAGACGCTATTTAAAATACTTCTACAAACAACACAAAGAAACCCATTTTTGATTGAAACATTCTGAATGAAGATTTGAATTTTTTCCTAAAACAAATACTGCCGCCAAATGGCCGATCGAGAATGATGCCTTTCAGAACCTTAAATCAGGATATTTAACTATTTCACAATGATGAACTCTTGGCAAGTTATCTTTTTAAAAGGGTAAGTCCTAAAAAGGTATTAACTTTTCAGCACTCAAATGGATGCTATTCCTTGAGTAAGGTTATTTTTGATGTTGAAAGGTATGCCGATTCATCACGCAAAAAAATGGGTGACGAAATAGTAACTTTTTTTTATCAATTTGAGTCATACTTTTGAAAAACTCATTATATCGGCCAAATATGTAGCATGCCACTCGTTCCAAAACTCGTTTTTTCAGAACTCGTCATATTTATCCGACTTGGAAACCTCGTTTACTTATCCTGAAAAAAATCTTCAGAACCAGTTGCATAACCTACTATTTCGCAATTCCGCCGTGAAGCTACTTACTTTTCCTGTCATTCTCGGACAGCCTACTTGTCTTCACCAGGATTAACAGAATCGAATAGAAACACTTTTGAAAACAAATGCTGAAATGGATACTGAAAAGTTGAACTTTTCAGCACTTGTTTCAAAAAGTTATACTTTTCAACATACCGTCTTTGGGAGTGACATTGGGTCTGGGGGGTGAGATTGGGTCAAAATGATTTTTTACGGATTTTACTATTTCTCAGGTTCTTCTCATTGAAACTGAGTTCTGTTAAAAGGTTTGTGTAGGGGACATCTTAAGATGACTTCGCTGAAAAAATCTCGTTCCTAGAACAAATCCTGTTATTTTGAAACCTGTCTAAAGTTGGGGTACGTTTTTGGCCAAAAATGACCTCTCGAAAAATCATTTTTCTAATATTTTTGTTAGAATTGCTCGAAAACTACCCAAATGTTTGAAAATCTCCACTTCAAACATTGTAGCGTGTCAGTACGATTCCCTCGAACGATTGAACTGTTGGATGACTTGTTTTTACCATATCGTTGTATTTGAGTATCATTTTAGTTTCATTTGACCCAATGTCTCCTCCTCTAAGGGGTGAGATTGGGTCAATTTTCAAACTATGGGCATTAAAGGTAGTGTTCATCAAAATCCACCATATTTTGGGAAAATGTTATAAAACTATCTAAGAATAAATCAACGTTGAAAGAGTTCCGATGTTATTTAAATTGTTTTTGTTATTAAGAAAATACGAGAGGGTTATCGTTTTTAAACCCATAGTCACCCCCACTGACGGTAACTAAACACATGGACATTTCGACGCCGTCGTGCTAACTTGTCGTACGTCGCTTTTTGACGTTCCGAGAAAACGCGTTTTATTGTTTGACCTGGAATAAAAACAAAATAAAGCACGCAATGTAAACAATAACTAACACGTTTCTGTGCATTGCCCCGAAATTTGGTTGAATTTGGTTGCCGAAGTCCCGAGTTATAACTGAAAATGTTTACGGTAGTCGAGCTCGTTCCTGTGTCAAACGCGTTCTGACCTGGAAACCCTTTTGCCAATGGAGCATTTCCATTCGAGCAGTCGTTCAAGGGGTCATTCTTATGCAAAATTAGCTGAACTTAAAAGCACACGATTGAGTTTTAGGGGTTAAAAATTCGAAAAACTGGTCAATTTAAACCTTAATCATTACTATTTCAATTTTTTTTTTGTAAAATTCTGATAATTCGTGAAGAATACATGCAAACCCCTTATGTCAATATATCATTTTTTTGTCTGCTCTACAACTTTGTAGAACATTGTTACCCTCTAAAATGTAACCCTGCAAAGTTAGAAAAAAACGTAATTTTAAAATGAAAATTCTTGTTTTAAATGAAAAAAATACCCTTCTGGGTTATTTCAGATTCGAAAATTACATTAAATTTCCCATAAATTACATGTCTCACGATTTTTTACAGCTGAGTAACGGGAAATGGCAGTGATTTTAGAACTATTTTTTTTAACTTTTTTTGATGAAAAGTACGTTTTTTTTAAATTTTACACAAAAGTCCCTTTGACACAAAATTTCTATCTCTTCACGGTTGCGAGCTACAAATCACTGAAAAACGTGTCTTAGTTAAAAACCAGAAAAATGAAAGGGGTCGTACCGCCCCATCGTCACAAAATATCGAAAAATTGACCTCGGATTCGTGATCAGGAACCAAAATAACACCTTAGAGCAAAGTTTTACGCAAATCGAAGAGGGGTCGGGGCAACTGCTGTGTGAGTTGGTGGAGAATGACCCATATACAACTTAAAATATTCTATTTTAGACCAAAATTGACCGTGTTTACAAAAGCTGGTAATTTTTGTTTACAAAACATTTAAAAAAGTAGTTCAAACTGCAGTGAGTCATCTACTAAAGGAAACTATGTACAAAACCCCATTCCAATTAATTAAGCTTGAGGCTGATTCCAGTGACTGTAAACATGCTGAGATCAAGTCTCCCCAAACGCACTTTTTTAAACAATTGAGTGTAAAAATAGTATGACGATAAATTTAACGATAAATGCGTATGGGCTATGGAGTTGATAATTTTATCAAACAATTCGTGCAAAAAATATTTTTCGAATAACTTTTGAGTGTTTTCTATACATATCAAAACAAAGAAAAAAGATTTCTTGAAGGTTTGTTGCAGCACTTTTTAGAAAAATGTGTGTAACTCAATCTTAACATTTTTTTATTTTTTTTTCTGTTTTCTATAATGAGTTTTAGTCAATTTCGCACTACTTTCTAGAACAAAGCTATTTTTTTAACCCACATGCTGACGAGATACAGGTTTGGGATCAAGTGTCCCCGCGGGGATTAAGTCTCCCACTCTCCCGACAGAACTCAATTTTGCCCAAAATGTACGTACGTGGGTTCTATACGATATCCACACCCCCGCGTGTGCCGGAAAACTACTTCTACTTGGGATTTTGTTAGTGGGAAAGGGTAATGGCCAGGATTCATCATAGAGGATGATGATGAGGCCCAATAATCAAAGATTTTCGTTGAGTGATGGGGTGATGTATTATGTATTCTCAAGGCAAACAATCGGATGGTGCGGATGAGACCATTTCCGGTTATTTGGTGTTGAGTTTAGCATAAATGATTCAATCTTAGACAGCCGGCTGTGGAATGATTGAATCAAAATTATGTGTAATTAAAAGGTGAAATATTATACTCAGCGTAACATTTTACGTAGAGTTGACCTGAGACTATTTATACTTTTATGTTTTTAAAAAAGAGCGACTCGGTGAACCTCGTTGGATAAATATATGACTGGTGCTGAAAAAATCTTGTTTTTGCAACTTGTTGCTTAAACTACTATTTCAGTACTCTTTGGCGATGAAAAGTAAGTCATTTCGTAAATGTGAATGGAGAATGGCAGAAAAAGTTAGTAGTTTCACAACGGAATTACAAAAAATGAATGGTTTCTGAGTGTAGAGCCGAAACAGCCTTAAGATCTGAAAGGCTCTCTATAAAATAAAAAAAAAGGTTTCTGAGTGTCATCAAAATCACATCACATTTTCAAATATTGATAGCTTAGAAACTTTTCTTCCGATTTTCAAAGTCAATAATTGACAGATTACAATTTTTGAACCCTGAGATACGCAGAAATCGAAATCAATAGTATTATTTTTCTGTATAATGTACAACATAAGAACTAGAATATCGTCATTTTATTCCTTTTCATAGAAGTTGCAATCAAATTCAAAATTATGCCCGCGGAAGGTTCCCAGGATGCAAACGACTTGATTTGAATAATAAACCGTAATCACTGGTTTGCTGCACAAACATTTGCATCGTTCTCCCGGTTCCTTCGCGGCAACAAGGCAACATAAAAAAACCCCAACATATATATGCAAAACCCAGTCTGCCGCACGCTACATGGTACTGCTGCTGCTCCCTTAAAAGCCAATTACTTGCGGTTCGCAATCGCAAAACACCATCACGCACCAAATTATGGCAATCTGATTTGTTAGTCTAAAATGTAACCAATTTGCAAATCGCAAGCATATTAGATCATCCCCAAATCGAGTAAAGACAACTTTGTCCAGCTTCGCGATAGCTCGTGACAGCGCGCGCGACATTGCGGTCCATAAGGCCCTCAACGCAGAGAGTTCCACACCCCGTGGACACACGTGCGCAAACTGCTGCTGCTAAACATCATTTGAATCTCCCAAAGGTAAATCTCTGAGATGGGGTGGTTGTGGAGTAGGACGGATGCCCCGTCTATCAATATATCTCATACGAGCACGAGTGGGGGGGCTACCGGTGTTTTTCTCATCGCGCACACGCAAAGTACTTTGGAGAAATTCTCTGGGATATCAACAGTTTATATGAAAACAATAAATCTTATTTTTGACAAGCAAAAGTCTAATATATCTCAGGCTGATTCTCAGCAGACAGGAAAGAGCTTTCAATGTCTAATTTTACCGAATCAGTTCGACTGTTTGTTTTTGGAGAAGTTTGAAGAAGTTAAGTCCTTTAAAGGCAAAAAAGAAATCAAGATTCCGACTTCCTTAAGAACTACTCCTCTTCAACTAGCCCAGACCCAGACCACAACATTTTATTTGCAATCATCAAGCCCGGCTTGGCGAACTCCAGTTTTATGGCTCCGGGGGACGGCATTACTGCTGCTGACGAACTGACCACCGCGCACCGCCGTCTTTATACGGAATCTCGTCTAGGACCAGGCCAGGCAGTAGCTTCTTGATGAACACATGCATCACCGCACATCAGAAACATCGGGCCGAGGACGTGCAATATCAAACGGAGAATTACTACTTTGCATCTTGAGCCCTCCAGGGACGTGGACGGTCTAACGCTTTTTCGAATGGGACGGGCTGGGAAATCTGGTTCGCGCAGATGATGTGAAGTCGGCGTTCCTACTAGCCCCATCAGGGACATAAATTATTCTGTGTAATATGTTTTTTTATGAGATGTTGCAGCTGGCCAGCATCATTTGGCTGGTTGGTTTGAGAAGCAGGCGAAAGCGGTCTAGTTGCGTGACTGCTCGTAAAATGATTCGTAAATGTAACTGTTACTTGTTCGCGGATATTGTTCCAATGTTGAATATGAACTGAAAACAAGTAAAAACATGGATTCTTCGAAAAAGTTGTAAAGCATCGAATTTCACATCAGAATTCAAATGTTGGCGATGTACCGGCCAAATTTTTATTAGAAATTTGCAAGTGTGCGATTTGCTTATGAGAAGATTTAATTTAGAAGATATCTAAATTACTAATAATTGGATACTTAACCTCTATTCATGCTGAAACTGAACCCGAATCCTCCATTACCAGATAGCTCAGAGGTTTTTAAATTTCCACCTCATTAACAAATTCCTCCGGGGGCTAAAACCAAATAAATCACCTTTTGGCCGTTCACTTGGAACGTGACCTCCAGGGCACTCCAAACTCAGCAAGTTAGCATAAGTCTCCCTCCTCAGATCAAACCCATCCTTGAATGTGCTTTGCACTATTCTAAACGGTGCCGACACTTACCGCCACACCAGCTGGGTTGATGCCGTTTTGAAGCATATTCTGTTCTCGAATCACCACTCTAAAAGCTTGAAAAGCTCGAGCATAATTTTGACACCCGGGTGTGAGCATTCGCTTCGGTTTAGTCAAAAATCATTCGCTTTACGTGTTCCGTACGAAAATTGGTGAAACATTTGACATACTGTGAGAACCTCAGTTGATCCAAAAAAAATTGAACCACTTCAACATTGTTGACCCATGTCCCAGATTAGCCTTGGATCTCCAAGCGGATGGACCTCCCTCGCACCTTCGTCCAAACCTAGAGAGCCAACATTTGGAAGGGCTCCACGACTGGCGGCGGCGGTGGCCGCTTCAAGCAGTCTCTCACTCTTTATGTTTCTCATGTTTCGCGCATTAAAACCGCATTAATCAGCCTCGTAACAATATGTTTTCGGGCTTAATTGCCTAATTAGTCCGAAAAAAAAGGCCCGACCACAAACCGAACCGAAAGCTCATGTTCAACTGCTCACCCAGAAGGGACTCCCCATGTGGGGCTCGTCAAACGGAATTGAAGTGTGCATAAAC
Organism: Culex pipiens pallens; assembly: GCF_016801865.2. Classification (NCBI taxonomy): domain Eukaryota; kingdom Metazoa; phylum Arthropoda; class Insecta; order Diptera; family Culicidae; genus Culex; species Culex pipiens. Next base: position 143,558,232 of record NC_068938.1, on the reverse strand, counting down.
GGCCCGACCCAGTGCCCCTGGGTCAAGTTATGAGAGGAAATGGTACAGCTGATTTGTGGTGCGGTAGTACGTACTTGAAGTCAACACCATGTTGCGGATTTATACAGTGACAAAGGTTGAGACTAACGTTCAGTTTCGTTTGTGGGATTTGTTTTATTTTTGGCTTTTTGTTGTGTAAAATGTATGCTTAATTTATGAAATCTGAATTCACTTAGTTCCTGATTTTGCTTACCACAATGCATTGCAATGGGTAAAGCAGGGCTATGTAATTGGGTTGCTTTTGAAGCGACTCCTACTTCGATTTCTAAAAATTTAGTGACTTTGACAAACACTGAAAATAAGCCGACTCCGATTGGACTCTGGCTTCTGATGATTTAGCGATTCCGACTCTGATACCGGCTGCTCATAATATGACGACTCGGGCTCCAGTTCTCCAAAAATACTAGACTCCGCATCCACTGCCCAGGTAATGATTTGCAGGGCTTTGGATTCAGAGTCGGAGTATGTAGTTGTGTACTTTTTAGGTCATGGAGTCGGACCTGGAGTCAGTAAATTTCAAGAGAGATGGCAACCATATTCCGGCTAAATCAATCTGACATAAGGCTTTCTAGTCAGAAATTTAAACAACACATTCAAAGTATGCTTACATACACAGTAACAAATTGTGTAAATTTTGAAGCTGTAATTTCGGAAGGTTTTTCGTTATGTTTAAATCCTTGATCTGGTGCACAGTTTATACTAACAGGCTATCGTAACCAATAAAACAACAAATTACAATTACAAAAAAAAAAAGGTTGAATATTACCTCTTTTATGATGTAATTTTACCTCAATTCAGACTGAAAAAGTGACATAACACCAGAAAAGTGGTTAAATTACACATTTTCAGAGGTAAAACTACACATTTTTTCTGACATAAAAAATGTACCCCTTCCCAGATGTAATATTACCATGATTTTTTTCTGTGTGGCAGCTGGGCGTTTGTTTGCATCAGATTTCCTATCTCCTTCTAGCAATAGTTTTTTGTTAGGCGATTTCTTGCTGGTTTTTTTGACTGACCGCTCGATATGTCAGCCAACAAACTTCGCAGGGAAGTGACGAGAAGTTCTTCATTTTTGGGTTAAATTATTTTTTTTTCCACTGGGCCTAGAATGCCTTATTAGTTTACATTGCTACGCTTGTCAAATGAGAGCCCACAACAAAAGAACTAGCTGCATGTCAAATCGTGCTTGCCATTTCATTAGGGCACATAACTTTTTTTTAACTTTTTTAAAAGTGTGTCCCTGTCACACCTTATGTAAACTGTAATTTGAGTGAAAGGGAAACATTATTGTTTACAAGAGTTATGTGCCCTTTTGAAATGTTAGGCTCCAAATGGTAGCCCATAACAGATCAATACAGAGCGGACTGCTTAATTCGGATTTCGCTGCTTTGAATTTCTACTAATTCGAATGCTTGCTCGTATTCGAATTAAAAACACTAAAACGTCAAGCTAATGTTTACATTTCAACCTCTTTGTTCGTCGATTACCGAGCACGTAACTTCGTGTGTTTGACAGCTGTCAATCATTCCAATTAGAGAATTTGGATTCGCTCATTCGAAGAAAGTTCTATTCGAATTAACGAATCCGCTCTACATTTTTCAGTTTACTCTCACATATTTTCATGGAATTTGTGAGTTCAACCAGGATAACACACTTCCGTGTTATCATAATAATATGAGTAATATTGATTCTTAATGTGAGTTCTCTGAACTTCCAAGATGGCGGCTTCCGTTCTATCCCCTGGTAAATTATGAGAAGGCAGAGTTGGAGTACCAAAATGTTAAAAAGCCGAAGTTGAAGTCAGAGTCGTCTAATTTTCAACAAAAATCTTACCGTTTAACTTTCACAGATCTCCAAAATTCGATTTCAATCCTGAGATATTCAACAAAATCCGGGATAACTGCATTGATGACACTCTTGAAAGAAGTACCGATCTATCTTGACACACACATAAAGCAAAGCACAAATACTCAAAATTATTCACAAAATAGCGTATTTTTTCGAAAATACTCTAATTTTCATTATTTGCAATAAAGATTTCAAACTATTTTTGTAGACTTTTTCACTTTTAGAAGAATTCCGTATTTTTTTCGAATGTACTAAAATTGCCATTGTTTGCAATATGAGTATCAAATGAAATGAAATTTTGAATGCCAGTTCATTAAAGCTTTTTTGTTAAAAACATGTTTTCAATAAAATAGCGTATTTTTTTCAAAAATACTCAAATTTTCAAAATTTACAATTAGGTATGAAAAGAAAATAAATTTTGTATGTTTTTTCACTTTTTTGAGTTTTGGAAAGTATTAAAATCATCACAAAATACCGTATTTTCCGAAAAATTGCATTATGGGTATCAAACGAAGCGAAATTTTGCAGGCTTTGTCTCTTTATTTATGTTTTTTAAGTACAAAATTTTCACAGAATACCGTATTTTTTCGAAAATACTAATTTTTTTTAAAATATTTAGTATAGGTATTGAACAAAGCAAAGTTTTGCATGATTCAAGCATACATTCAGATTTTGTATGCTTCTTATTAAATTTTGCTTTATTTGATACCCATATTGAAAAATATGAAAATTAAATTATTTAAAAAAAATTACGATATTTTGTGAAAATTTTAGTGATTCACAAAAAGACCCTAGTCATTACTTATGAAATTTCACTTCGTTTGACACCCATATTGAAAGTTTCGAAAATTTTAGTACAAGCCAGACTCGATTATCCAAAGCCTCGATTATTCGAAGTTTCGATTATCCGAAGTTCGGTTTTCCGAAGGTTTGTATGAGACTTCGGATAATCGAAAAAAATCGCATTATTTCATTTACTTATTTTTTTAACATCAAATTCGATGCCTTTTAAATTACGAAAAGCACTTTTTCAATATTTCATCACCGCCATGTTGGCCGCCATCTTGAATTTCTGAATCACTTAATAGTAGTTAAGGGGTCCGAAGTTTCGATTATACGAAGTGAAATTTTTGCGAGGCCTTCGGATAATCGAGTCTGGACAGTACTTTCTTAAAAAAATATGGTATTTTGTGAACAATTTTGACTATTCATACTTTGAAACTCACTACATTTTCTAAAAAATATATGCCTAATGAAAGCATTGAAAATTGAAATTAATATGGTTGAAATTTGTCTATTTGAGAAAGATTTTAAAAATGCGTTATCGTCCAACCATAACTTTGAAAAGGTGGACAAATTGATAATTTTTCTCATTTCATAGTTTATACCAATTTTTTTGTAACATTTCATTAAATATTCATATTTTGAAAGCCCTTTTTAGCCAAGCTTCACAAAACTTTCTGAAAAGTGTTAAACCAGTGCAAACACATGTTCTCCCTAATAAATCCATCTAAGCCCTTTGACCACAAGCTAGTACAAATGTAGGCCCCATAACCAAAGGGCACAATTCCCCGACCGCCAACAGCCACCACCACTGCGAGACATAGAGAAAGGAAACCGAATCTAGAGCACATGCAAAACGTTCTGCAAGAAAAAGCCCTACGCGAGTGTGACGCATGGGAAACCTTCGCCGGAGCCTGTCTGTCTTGGCCTGGCACCGACTCTCGGCCGGCCGCATAATGAGAAACGCCAATTTTAATGACAAATCGTTACGAAATCGAACACGGCAGTCGTGAGGTGGACATAAAGCTTCACTCCCCTCTTCCCGCGTTTTCCCCGCCCCCACAATTATTGTGTGTCAGAACAATGTCACTTTCAATGTGGAGCTCACTAGGTTTGAGCCGTGTCACCCGAACGGCCAGGCGTGATGTCCGCGTTCGAGTTCTACCACCAGAGAGGCCACTTAGTCCGACCAACGACGATGACGGTGACGCGGTTGTGAAGTTCCTTACTTGAGATTCTATCTGAACGGTTCTTGGTGGCGTCGTCGTTGACCGACTGTGGTTCGCAGGTTTGGTCCAGATTCTTAGGGGGAGTTAGGGTTGACAGGGCAAATCTAAAGTTTTTGATTTTAACCTAATTTGTAAAGATCTTAAAAAACAATTCGCAAGTAATTCAATTAGTTTTAAATTATATCTATTATCTCACGAACCCCAAGACTCCACCTTCTAACCGAGCACTAAGAGAGAGGAGGTCAGTACTGGCCTTGCCCCATTTACGCCCAAGCCAATGACTTCAGCTATGAGTTCTGCTACCGCGCTGACCGCGTTCCACCGCCCTCAAATAGGGGCCAACAGCCGAGGATGGACAGTTGTGAGTTGTTTTACATTCGAAACATTAACGTTTTGTTGTTTTGCCGTTGTTGTTACTGTCTAGAATTGGCAACGCCAAGTCAAACCCGCCCTCCGGTAGCCCGGAGCAATCTCCTCCTTGCGGACGGCGACGGTTGAATTTACGGAACGGACATCAATCATCGATCGGCGAGGGACAAAAATGGGAAAAAACGTCGTCGTGTTCAAACGTGACAAAACATGGATGAGGAGGCTGGTCGCCACAACCTTAAGCATTTTTTTTTTTGCCAACCCTCGCGGCGCTGGAACCACCCCTCGCGTTTGTTCTGTGACTATTTCAGAGGTTCCTAGATAATTGTGTTCAGATACTCATTGTAAAAATCATTGTTTTACGAATTATTTTTAAGTTGGTCACTTTTGACCAGAGCTTCAGCTTCATTGTGCAGTTTAATTTTAAATCAAGTCTGGACTTTTGATGGGGTTAAACAAGCAAATGACCAAATTCAAGACTAACATTTCAGGACCAAATTTTCAATATTACACCCTTTTTAAATGAAAGTCTTTCCAAAATGTTGCTGAGATGTTGGCATTTGAAAATGGGGTCTGTTTGATTGAGACTGGAACTTGTGTGAGACTTTGAACACTTCAATTTTCAAACTTGTTTTCCTTTCATCCACTGTATCGCAGCAGAAATGGTCATCCAAGAACCTACTTAAAAAATTAAATCTGCATATTTCCCGGTTAAAATCACAACTTGGCTATATCATGAAAGCGGTGAACTTTATCAAAATTTCTGTAAAGGATTTTTGGATTGCAAATTCGATTTATCATTAAAAACTGTAGTTAGTAAATTTGTAGTTAGTAAAGTTTTAGTTTTAGTCCAAGACATGTCAAACAATTTGAATAAATTAAAGTTATGAAATTTGGAAAAAAAATATTTTTGTGAAAAAAGGTACAAAAAGTCAAAAATTGGCCATAACATTCCGTGTACTTATATTTTCTGAACCGTCATCACTGTCAAAACATTTTGTTGAAGGCACCAAATCGATCAGAAAACTTTATTAGTCAATACCGGCGCCCTCCCAAGAAGCCGGCAGTTCAACAAAAGGGAGAAATGTTAGTCCGATAGTTGAAGTTGCCGACTCATCAAGCACATAGTTGTTCGCTATATACCCGTTGACACCGCTTGAGACCGTTGAATCCACAGCGTCTCCTTCAAACATCACATGATTTTTTTTTATAGTAGGATAAGGAATTAGCTTTTCGATGCCTCCTGAGCTACGATGCTATGGGGAGGACTTCTATAATAAACCCGTCGCCGAGCTCTCCGAGCTACGATGCTATGGGAAGGTCTTTCTAATTAGCACACCAAAACACTCGCACACAGATTAAATCGTCGCCATCGTGCTAACTTGTCGTACGTGCATTTTGGGCCAAATTGAGTTAAGAACGCCATTTTGTGCAGCTCACAATGCCTTACTTTTGACCTTCACAGATCCCCAAAACTCGATTTCAATCCTGAGATATTCAACAAAAACCGAAAAAACTCCGTGCATTTTTGTCACTTTACATATGAAAGTAGTTTCAATCTTGTCGTGCTATCTTGTCATTCCATGAAAATTGATGTAAGTGCGACAAAAGGTCAAAATGATTTCAGGCCAGGAAAGTCAGGATGCGTTTGTCGCACGTACAAGCTAGACTACCGTAAACATTTGTAATTATAACTCGGGACTCCAGCAACCAACTTCAACCAAACTTTGGGACAATGCACAGAATGGTGAGCCAAACAAAATGTGTTTGTTATTGTTTACATTGCGTGCTCTCGTTTTTGAATATTCAAGGTCAAACATTAAAACGCGTTTTTCTCGGAACGTCAAAATGGCGGGTGCGACAAGATAGCACGACGACGTCGAAATACTAAATAAATGTAATTTGCACCACGATTACCCAGACGACTTAAACCGCCAGCGTGCCTTCGATCAACTTTGATATAGGAAGGACTTTTTTACAGTAATTTCACTTTGAATCACTTTGAACACATTAACCTATTTTAATGCAACAAATCACACGACGTCGTGCCTCCCGATCAACGATGATGTAGGAAGAACTTCATTGATTATATCAATCAATTTGTTCGGCCCAATCGGCCAGTCCCTACGTTGTGATTAACTACTTGCGGGACTGCCGGAACCAACAACTTACGGACGACGGCGGAGCTTCAGGGACGATGGCGGACAAAGACGTTTCTTACCGAACAAATAAAACACGGTGGTTTTCAAGGCTCCGATAGGCCACACCTGCCTCCTCGGAAGTTCAACACAAAAGAACTTTATTTCACAATTTTACAAAATACGAAACCTTATATCTAAATCACAGAAATAACATCACGAAGATAAACAATAACATACATGACAGACTGTACTGTCAGCCTACTAGCGCTCCCAGCGGTCAATGAGGGAAACACTGCGTGACCGGGGGGGTAATACAAATTATGCCATAATCGCCATAATAGGGTCCGTGACCCAACACAATTAAAAAAAGAAACGAAAATGAACGTCACCCCACCATAAGTTGAACAGATTTTTTGAAACACGAAACAAAATAGTTTTTGGATCACCACCCAACAAATTGACATTTTGGAAAATTGGAATTTCAATAAATTTAATTTATTTATTTTTCAATTTGTAACTTTTCTTCGAGAAAGTTTTCTTATACCCGATGAATTTTCTCAGATTAGATATTTTTTATAAGTTTTGATCCAGGAAACAACTTTGAAAAACATTGCAAAGCGCTACTTATTAGTCTCGGAAAGATACAGGTATTTCATTAGAGCACGTCATATTTTTTCCATTCTCCAAAAATATCCTGTATCTTTTCGCGATCAATTCCTAGCGTTTTGCGATGTTCTACAAAGTTGTTCCCCGGATCAAAACCTATAAGAATTATAAAAATAGAAAAAAGACAGTTTTTTTGGGAAACTTTCTATAAGAAGAGGTAAAAGTGAAATTCCCCATAGTAATTTTTTGAAAGTTCCATTATAACTTCAGCTAGCTACTGGAGCCATATTGCTTAAAAATTCCAGTTAAGACACTCTTATATAGGCACTTCTTATTTTTCATATATCCGTGAACAGCGCTACTCCACCTCTTACATGTTTGTAAAAATTAAAACGTGAAAAGAAATGTATAATTTGATGGTTTCTTCATATCTTTGCTTGAAAAGCCCTTGAAATCATCTAACATATAATATTAAAATATTCACTCTGAAAAATCCCAACGCTTGACAAAAAAAAAAGTGAAGAAAATTATCATGCAGGTTGCTGATCTTCAAAATAAAGTTTTTGAAATAATTAGAATTATTTTCATGGGTTTGTTTTTGACTAGTATGTTTGTTGCAAGTTGGAATAATAAATTATATTTTTTCACGCTCAGGATTTACCAAAAAAAATATGAGCATTCATGATGTAAATTTGTAGTTTTTTGTAGCAAACGCAAAAGCATAAGCATAGGTGCCCACCCGCAGATGCACTTCCGTTTTTGACCAGGACCTCCAGAAGTTACATCCACGAGCCGTGGAAGATGAATGGGAGCTAACTTTCCTCGCTTTGCAACTTCTCAAATGCCCCTATCATGCTGATCAATACTGGCGCCTGGCACGACCAGAACACTCAAAAAAATGAGTTCGCGTAAACGTGAACAGGGTTCATGCCACTGGGAACCAGGAAGAAAACTGTTCAACTTTTATAGTGCATTGCACCATGAAAGTAAACAGTTTTCTTTCTGGTTACCGGTGCAATGAACTCTGTTCACTTTACGCTTACTCATTTTTTGAGTGAAGGCATACATTTTCGAGTCTGGAAGATTTTTCAACTGTATATTAAATTTATTACTTGATGAAAACTTATTCTCGTTCTTTACGAAATAATTTTCATATTTTAATCTTCACATTCAAGCCACTATAAACGTTCCAAAATCTAATCTTACACGGATAGAAATACTGTAAGCAAATACGGTAACTTAATGTTGTCGAATTTGTAAACATATTTATTAGGATGTAACCAAAATGACTTTTTGGCGGGCCAAAAAATCCAAAAAATGAGCTTGTTTGGACGAAACAGGAGTTGGCGCTTTGCATGTGATTTTCAAATGGAATTTAACCAGTGTCTTGCGAACCTTCGTGGTGAACGGACACTAGAGCTGCGGTATTTTTTACTACCTAAGCTCAGAGTTATTTCAAAACAAAATTCACAGTCTTTTTAAAGACTACCTGAGTTACTTTCCAAAATTCTAAACAGTCTTTTCAAGACTAACCCCGCCTGAAATTTTGTTGTATTTTACAAACGAAGCCATCTTTTTAAGAGAACTTTGCTTGCAAAATGCGTCAAAACAAAGGTAAACGCAAATCTTCTGAAGATTTGGTCGTTACGTCGGTGAAGCGTTTGAACGCTAAACCGGCTAACGGAAACAGAAAAAGAAAACAGCCTCTTCTGAGGTCTGATTCTGATTCTGAATGTGAGGTCAATCCTCCAATTCCATTGACAAACAGTTTCGGTGTTTTATCCGAAACTGATGACAAGGAACCTTCTTCTCGTACTGAGCCTTCTGCCGTCGAGAAACGAGTAAAGGCTCCGCCAATTGTTGTGACTTCCGTCTCCGATTTGGCCAGCTTTCGAACGCAACTGAAGAATTGCAAGGAAACTTGCAATTTGAAGGTTTCGTTCCAGCTTGGTCGAAGAGGAGAATGTCGCTTGTTGACGGAATCTTTACAAGATCACCAAACTTTTGTTGGTTATTTGAAAAACCACAAACACAATTTCTACACGTATGAGACCAAGAATGCTCGTCCATTCAAGGCGGTCTTGAAAGGTCTCTCCAACGACTTGTCGGTGGATGAGATCAAAAACGAACTTAAGGTGTTGCTTGGCTTTGCCCCATCCCAAGTAATACCAATGAAGAAAAAATCAAACGGGAATATTTCTCGCTTTGGTTTGACTTCACAATTTTATCTGATTCATTTCAACAGAAATGAAATCAACAATATGAAACTTTTGGACAAAGTTCAGTTTTTGTTCCATGTACGGGTAAAGTGGGAGCATTTTAAGAAACATGGCGGTAATGGCCAGAATCTGACCCAGTGCCGGCGTTGCCAGGCATTCGGTCACGGTACTGATCATTGCGCCATGGTTCCAAAATGCATGGTTTGCGGGGATTCTTCTCACGACAAGGACAATTGTCCCGTGAAAGAAGTCACCCAATTTAAATGTGCAAATTGTGGTGGAAATCACAAATCAAATTTCTGGGATTGCCCCATCAGAAAAAAGGTTTTGGATTCTCGTGCTAAGCATCAGCCGAAATCCAAACCGAAATTTTCTCAAAGTCAGGTTGTACCTGCATCTTTAAATCAAACGTTCGTGCTGTCTCACTCGAACAATTCTAGAAATAACCCTACCGTGGAAAAGTTAGGTAACAACAATGGCATTTCTTATGCTAACGTCGTTTCGGGTTCATCCACGAATTTTAAATCCTCTACCAATCTTTCTGAAATTGGGCAGGTACCTCAAATCTCATTTGAAAATTTTTCTGCTGGCAACGCTTTGGGATCTTCTGATCTCGGCGATGTTACGTTTGAAAAAATGACTTTTTTGCAAAACTCACTGTTTGGTTTGATTCAAACAATGAGTAATGCTACATCCATGATGGAAGCAATCCAGATTGGATTAAAATTTGCGAATGATGTTGTTCTTACCCTGAAGTTTAATCATGGATCTAAGTAATTCCATCAATATTATGAATTTTAATGCTCGCTCTTTAAAAGCGAAAGAAAATGAATTTTTCAACTTTTTACGAGTTCATAACGTGCATGTTGCTGTTATAACCGAAACATTTTTAAAAACTGGCACTTATTTGAAAAGTGATCCAGATTATAAAGTTATAACTAATAACCGAATGAATCGAAATGGCGGTGGAGTTGCAATAGTTATCCACCGTAGTATGACTTATAGCACGTTACGTGACTTTAAGTTAAAAGTTATTGAAAGTTTGGGCATTGAACTTGAAACTTCATTTGGGAAAATTATGATTGCAGCTGCATATTTGCCATTCCAATGCACTGGGGAAAATAAAAATTATTTCAAAGGGGATTTGAATAAACTTACTCGGCATAGATCTCGATTTTTGATCATCGGTGATTTTAATGCCAAACACCAATCTTGGAATAATTCAAAAGTAAATTCCAATGGTAAAATTCTGTTCAGAGATTGCACTTCTGGTCTTTATTCGGTTTTATACCCGAATGGGCCAACTTGCTTTTCTTCTGTTAGAAATCCATCAACAATTGATTTGGTGTTGACAAATCAAAGTCAGTATTGTGGTCCTTTAGTGACTCATGCTGATTTTGATTCTGATCATCTTCCAGTAACTTTTTCACTTTCTCATGAAGCAGTTACCAGACCCAATAGTTCTGTGTTTAATTACCACAAAGCTAATTGGGACAGGTATCAGCATCATATTGAGAATAATTTAAATCATGATTTTGTTTTAGAAACCAAAGCTGATATTGATTCAGCCTTGGAATCTTTAACTAATGCAATTTTGGATGCTAGGAATATTGCTATTCCAAAAGTCCAAGTCAAATTTGATTCTCCCATTATTGATGACGATCTTCAGCTTCTGATTCGTCTGAAAAATGTTCGCCGAAGACAGTATCAACGTTCTCGTGATCCTGCACTGAAGCGAATTCAAAAAGATTTGCAAAAGGTTATTGACCACAGATTCACTCTCCTGCGAAATGAAAAGTTCGCAAGAGATGTCGAACAAATTAAACCTTATTCCAAACCTTTTTGGAAACTTTCAAAGGTTCTTAAGAAACCTCAAAAACCCATCCCTTCTTTAAAAGATGGTGATAATATTCTATTAACTAATGGGGAAAAAGCTCAAAAACTTGCTCAGCAGTTTGAGAGTGCTCATAATTTCAACTTGAATGTTTTGAGTCCTATTGAAAATCAAATTTCAATAGAATTTCAGAATATTGTTGAACAAGAATTTTCATCAGATGAAGTTTTTAATACGGATCTGAATGAAATAAAATCTATTATCAAAAAATTTAAAAATATGAAAGCCCCTGGTGAGGATGGCATTTTTTACATTTTAATTAAAAAATTACCAGAAGCCACTTTAAGTTGCTTGGTCAAAATTTTCAACAAATGTTTTGATTTGGCATATTTTCCCAGTAGTTGGAAAAATGCCAAAGTAATTCCGATTTTGAAACCGGATAAAAATCCTGCTGAAGCCTCAAGCTATCGGCCCATTAGTTTGCTTTCATCTATTAGTAAATTATTCGAAAGAATAATTCTTAATAGAATGATGACGCACATTAATGAAAATTCAATTTTCGCTGATGAGCAGTTTGGATTTCGCCTTGGGCATTCAACTACTCATCAGTTGTTGAGAGTTTCAAATTTAATTCGAAGCAACAAATCTGAGGGCTATTCTACTGGCGCTGCTCTTCTAGACATAGAAAAAGCATTTGACAGTGTTTGGCATAAAGGTTTGATTGCGAAATTGAAAAGGTTTAATTTTCCGATTTATATCGTGAAAATTATTCAAAATTATTAGACGGATCGTACTCTGCAGGTATGTTATCAGAATAGCAAATCTGATCAACTACCTGTACGCGCTGGCGTCCCTCAAGGAAGCATTTTGGGTCCAATTTTATACAATATTTTTACTTCTGACTTGCCTGATTTGCCCCCAGGATGTCAGAAATCACTTTTTGCTGATGACACAAGCATCTCCGCCAAAGGCAGAAGCCTTCGTGTCATCACAAGAAGATTACAAAAAAGCTTGGATATTTTCAATTCTTATTTGAAAGAATGGAAAATTACTCCAAATGCTGCAAAAACTCAACTTATTATTTTCCCTCACAAACCAAGGGCTGATTTTCTTAAACCAAAAAGTCATCACATTATAAAGATGAATGAGGTAAATTTAAAGTGGGAGGATCAAGTGAAATATCTTGGACTTGGTTTTGACAAAAACCTTACTTACAAGGATCACATTGAAAGTATCCAGGTTAAATGTAACAAATATATTAAATGTTTGTATCCACTTATAAACAGGAATTCTAGACTTTGTCTCAAGAATAAACTGTTAATTTATAAACAAATTTTCAGACCTGCCATGCTTTATGCTGTGCCGATCTGGACAAGCTGTTGCTTAACCAGGAAGAAAAAACTTCAGAGGATTCAGAACAAAATTTTGAAAATGATTCTGAAACTTCCTCCCTGGTTCAGCACCAGTGAACTTCATCAATTAGCCGAAGTTGACACTTTGGATGTTATGTCCAATAAGATAATTGATGCATTTCGACAAAAATCATTGCAGTCTTCAGCTGCATTGATCCGCTCTTTATATAGTTTATAAGTTAGTTTTAAGGTATCCCTTTTCCCTTTTGTACATGTAGGACCTCCTACATTTGAAATCACTGAATAGCGAAAGCTACAATATTTCATGAATAAATGAAAGTTGCTAGTATTTAAAATTGAGGTGAAAAGTCATCGTTTGTGATTGGACACTCAATAATATTTTAACTGAATGAATGTACATGGAAAAGAAATTTGAATAAATATAAATTAAAAAAAAAAAAAAAAATGGAATTTAACCCGTGAAAAAAGTCAAAAATGTCACTTTTTAAGGCATTTTGGCCACTAAAGCGTTTATTTTCAACATGATTGGCGTGTAGGCCAGATCTTTGCGCATCTTTTAGTATATATAACATTGAAATTTTAAACACCCTGGAGCTCGGTACAGACCTTCAAAGTTTGTCATTTTTTTTTTCGAAAAATTGGCCCCGGCAAAAAAGGCACACATTTTTATTTGTTTTTTTTTTTTTGCTCTGCAGCTCACTGAGAATTTAAGCTCGAGCCTTGATTCGATCTGACTCGAGATCGAGCCTGAATCAAGTCGAGAAAAAAAAATCAAGGATCAAGGACGGAATCTACTTCTTTCAGCAAAGATCATCAAAATCTAGAGGGGTCAGAGTAACTGCTGAGTTGGCAGAGAATGACCCTTTTCATCATCTCCCAATTTCTATGAAAATAGTTTTTTCATGAGTTTCCTAGTTGAAGAACCACTGCCATCGATTCTATGCGCAGGGCTGCTGCTTTTTATAGATTCTTTACTTTAATGATCATGTCCCCAATTTACCCTGCCTAATAATGCCTCCAAACCCAACCAACCTCCGGAAGGATGGGTGCCGTTTCCCCCGGAGCGTTACGGCCCCGGCCCCAACCCGGTTGCGAGTATTCAAGGTCTTTCTTTGTCTCCAGCCTGCCAGCTGATGCAGATGAATTAAGATATTAGCAACATCCGATTGTCATCGTCGTTTGGTGGTGACTTTGCGACGCGTGATTGATGATGTTCAACGAGAGACAAGTTCGCGGCGGTGCCCACCACCCTGAGCCCAGGTCACCGAGCCGGCCACTTGAACTGTATACTACCCATAGTAAGCGGTTGGACAGTCCAATTCGTGAGCTCTAAATCAACAGAAGGTGCCTCCGATAATGGCAAGTTGGAGAGCTGCCGTTGCTGAATTACTCCGCGAGCGATACCATGCTGGGGCTGGCGAAGGTTGATTTATTTGTTTTTGCTCGCGGGCAGCACCCGGTTTGCGAGTCGACACTCAGGCCCAGACAGTCCTTTGACAGAAATGTCATCAAACACACACCCTGGTAGAAGATCATGGGTATGGATGGGGAGCTTCCATCACGGATGTACGAGAATGTGTGGTATTCACGACTATGATTTTCAGCCGATTCTACATCGCTTAAGTTATTCAATGACAACTAAAACTATTTTTTTCTTCTCTTTATCTGCCAATTTCAGAATGGACTCGGCAATGACCCTCTGTCTGCGAAGGAGGTAAGGGCACAAGCTACTCAGCAGCTGATTTCTACCTAGTCTCTAGTTTCGATCCGGTCCGGTCTGGTGCGTTGTAACGTATGGCACCTTCGTTCGGTCGAGCCTACACGGCCATGGCCACCACTTGTTAACACGCCGAAAACATTCCCTGCCCCGAAGGCTTAGCTCCAAGCCCTAGATCAGCCCGCGGGCAGTGTGAATAGACACCGTGCACTAAAGACCCGGCTGTGGTGGCTACTACTGTCAGTACAGTTCAGCGCCATGAAGTGGCGTAAAGGCAAGACCTTAAATGAGCGTGGGCTTATAGTAGCAGCAGGCGAGAGAGAGAGAGAAAAAAAAGCTACTTATCATCATAATTCCGCCTTCCGATCAAACATCTTTATTGAGCCTGCCATTAGAAGTGATTTTATTGAAAGATTCAAGCGCGAACAAAAAGTGTGCCCGCCAAGCCAAACCGTGCGCATAAAAGTGTCCAGCGGGTTCAAAATGACTTGTCACAATTGAGAGATTCTCATGGAAATTGTGAGCTCTTGCTTGGCCAATAAAATTTGTAAAACCATAAATAATTCTAAACATTACAATAGGGTAATTCTCCGCCAACTCACACAGCAGTTGCCCCGACCCCTCTTCGATTTGCGTGAAACTTTGTCCTAAGGGGTAACTTTTGTCCCTGATCACGAATCCGAGGTCCGTTTTTTGATATCTCGCGACGGAGGGGCGGTACGACCCCTTCCATTTTTGAACATGCGAAAAAAGAGGTGTTTTTCAATAATTTGCAGCCTGAAACGGTGATGAGATAGAAATTTGGTGTCAAAGGGACTTTTATGTAAAATTAGACGCCCGATTTGATGGCGTACTCAGAATTCCGAAAAAACGTATTTTTCATCGAAAAAAACACTAAAAAAGTTTTAAAAATTCTCCCATTTTCCGTTACTCGACTGTAAAAAATTTTGGAACATGTCATTTTATGGGAAATTTAATGTACTTTTCGAATCTACATTGTCCCAGAAGGGTCATTTTTTCATTTAGAACAAAATTTTTCATTTTAAAATTTCGTGTTTTTTCTAACTTTGCAGGGTTATTTTTTAGAGTGTAACAATGTTCTACAAAGTTGTAGAGCAGACAATTACAAAAATTTTAATATATATACATAAGGGTTTTGCTTATAAACATCACAAGTTATGACGATTTTACGAAAAAAAGTTTTAAAAAAGTTGGTCGTCATCGATCATGGCCGTTCATGGTCACCCGCGACAGACACGGACGACGAAACAAAGAGAAACGCAAAAAGTAACTTTTTCAAAACTTTTTTTCGTAAAATCGCGATAACTTGTGATGTTTATAAGCAAACCCCTTATGTATATATATTAAAATTTTTGTAATTGTCTGCTCTACAACTTTGTAGAACATTGTTACACTCTAAAAAATAACCCTGTAAAGTTAGAAAAAACACGAAATTTTAAAATGAAAAATTTTGTTCTAAATGAAAAAATGACCCTTCTGGGACAATGTAGATTCGAAAAGTACATTAAATTTCCCATAAAATGACATGTTCCAAATTTTTTTACAGTCGAGTAACGGAAAATGGGAGAATTTTTAAAACTTTTTTAGTGTTTTTTTCGATGAAAAATACGTTTTTTTCGGAATTCTGAGTACGCCATCAAATCGGGCGTCTAATTTTACATAAAAGTCCCTTTGACACCAAATTTCTATCTCATCACCGTTTCAGGCTGCAAATTATTGAAAAACACCTCTTATTTCGCATGTTCAAAAATGGAAGGGGTCGTACCGCCCCTCCGTCACGAGATATCAAAAAACGGACCTCGGATTCGTGATCAGGGACAAAAGTTACCCCTTAGGACAAAGTTTCACGCAAATCGAAGAGGGGTCGGGGCAACTTTTCCCGATTTCGTGTGAGTTGGTAGAGAATTACCCAATATTCATCCAAGCTTTACATTCGGGAAATTTTCTAACCAATTTTACATAAAGTCTCCGTATTGACCACAGTACTATGTGAATTCTTGTTAAGATACAGTGATAATTTAAAAAAAAAATTAGGTCAAATTTTTTTACCAGAAAGCCCGTCCAATTTCAAAAAAATTTCTTCTTTGCTCAGTATTGGGACTGATTGTTAATTTACCCCAATTGTTTCAATCACCTTGCATTGTTTTATTTACGGGCTTTATCGGTTGTTTTCGGTGAAATTAAACTCACAAATTAGAAGAAAGAAATGAAACTGATAGGTGGATAGATGAAAAAGGACGGAAACTAAGTCAGCGAATGGGCCATATGAGAAAGCGTACGTGTGTGATCAGGTCTTTTAACCTTCTAATTTGGCTGTGTACAAGTTTAATTTCACCGAAAACTACCGATAAAGCCCGTAAATTAAAAAATTGCTTCTGTCAGCATTGCTCAATTGTCTCTCTCGAGTGCAACTTGCTCAATTTAGCATTAGCATTAGCAATAGAGATCGCACAACTCCGGGTGGCTTCACAACGCTTATCTTGCTGTTAAACTGTAAATAAACGTTTGAGAGCATTAATCTCTCATCCGGTTACAATATTCCAAAACGGGACATACCATGATTTCATCTTTAGATGAGCATGTAATACTATTCAGTAAGATAAGGGGCTCCTAGCCGGTACCTTGCTAACCTCGGATATCGGAAGGTATGTTAAGTAAACATCTGCAGTGAGTCAAATATTTGTCCGTACTCCCCCGTACGGAAACTTTTTGTAATGAAAAAGTACATAAAATTCGACTAAAGTACCAAGTTTTATACATCAATCGACACGGCAGAATGTCCTCTTTAAGATCCTGTGATGGGATTTGTAAAAAACTTTTTCTAAAACAAAATACAAAAATAGTTTACCGAAATAAAAAATAGAAATGAGGTCAAACAATTGTCTGTATCCCTCTAAATGTACAAAATCTGATCGATTAAAGTGAATTCTTTTATGAAATGTTGCTTCTGTGTCAAATACAAGTATCTTTAGTCAGTTTGTGACTTTGGACTTTTGATAACTTTGTTTTTGTAAGTTTATATTAAAAATTGGTTAAAATTTAGTTTTTAAGTTATCAAGTTATCAAAACATTAGTTTATAAACAACTATTTTTATAAAATTGTTTTTTTCTTTTGTACGAGTTTCTATTGAACAAGTTTCAACAATATTTGTTCAAAAAATACATTGATTTCATCTTTTTATTGACATTTTTCGACCAAAACGACCAAACATATACGTTTAACAATCCGGATTGTCCCGAAACCGGTTTAACGTCCAGAAGGATATTTTATGGTGGCCAGATAGAGGACAAAAAACCCACCTCATTCAATTTGAAGCATCCAAATTCATCCACTACAGCCCGTTTACGAGTCCCTAGTCTGAAATTTGAAATTTTAACTTTTCGTGCTGAGAATCTCTGTACCGTCCTGGGTCAGAATGTTTTGGGGATAATGCAACAGCGACGAACCGCCCTTATTCTCCATACATAAGTAAATCTTTCCCAGTTCCTGAGGGGAACACCCTTGAAAAGTATTGGGGCCGGCATTTACAAAGCGGATTCAGTGGCAGTTTCATTCTCAACTTAATGTTAACATGTTAGGGTTGATGATAACATTCCATAGGTCGCCTCCCTAAGGTGTCGTGATAAGGTCCAGTTTGTGACGATACACTACCTTCCCTTTACTAAGCAATCGATTCCAGAAGGGAAAAGATCACCAGTTGTGTTGGTCCGAGCCGGGATTTGAACCCCGATCTACCGCTTACGAGGCGGAAGCGTTACCACTGGGCTACGTGGCTCGGTCATTCTCCATACATGCTTTGGAGAAAAGCCATTCGGCCCTGTCTAAATATTTTGAAACAATTCAAAATGCACGTGTTTCTTGGGACTCCAAACTTCATGTTTCCCCACGAGTTGAGCCTGCGCAGTCATTTTTGTCGATAAGGTTAACACTGACCTAACATTTTTCAATAAAATTTAAATGTTTGGCAATCATATTTTTGCCATTTTAGTTTTTGGGATGATTTGGCAAAACTTGAAAACAAATCAACATATGCCTAAGTATTGAATTAAGAAGTTTTTCTAACAATGGTTTTCGAAAATTATTACCTGCATCAATTTTAACTTATTTCAAATAAATAAAGTATTAAATTGCCGTAAATTAACTTTATTTTTTCACACTAGATTAGATAACGTAGTAAAAAGTATGCAAAGGTAAACATTTTATGTCTTGTTTCTCGTCCTGGAAACAAAAATAAACAGAAATATATTGTAACACTATTTGCATGTAATTGAAGAACTTTTATTTATTCTTAATATTCATAAATTTAAAGGTTCCGATGAAATGCATTTTGCAGTTTATTTTTTCAAATGTTGACTACGTTTTATCTTACTCAAAGCTGATGACTTTAAAAACTATACAAACTTTTGAAAGAGTCGGTTTGAACATTATGTTGATAAGAGGTTAAAGGAAAGGCACCAAGCAAATACACAATATATTTCTATAAATATCTCGGTGTATTTTTCTGAGAACTTTAAGAAGCCTTTTAAGGAACTTGTCTTCACTTCGTTCTCTACAATGTGAATCAATCAAACAAAATAAAAACATTCTAAATTATAATAGTGTAATATGGCAGAGGATTGAAATAGTAGTTTATGCAACAAGTTGCAAAAAGAGGTTTTTTTCAGCACGAGTCGTAAATTTATCCAACGAGGTTCACCGAGTTGGATAAATACGAAGAGTTCTGAAAAAATCAAGTTTTGCAGCGAGTTCCATTCAACATTTTTTGAGTGAAATTTTAAGTCAAATTTTCATGTATTTTGTCAATAAATCGTTTAAATAATAAAAATGTCGAAAAGTGTTACTTTTCGAAACAAGTGTGCACCCATTTCAGTGCTGAAAAGTAGAACTTTTCAGCATTTATTTTGAAAAGTGTTGCTATTCGATTCTGTTATTTTTGGTACAGAAAAGTAGGCTATTTCATCGTTCAAGAATGACAGGAAAAGTAAGTAGTTTCACGACGGAATTGCAAAAAATCATTTAAGGAGCAAAAGTTATTAAATAAAATACTCTCAGGTTAGCATTGTTTGATGATCAAATTTGTATCCAGGCTATATGTGCTATATTTTCATGACAATTCCGTCGTGAAGCCTACCTTTGTCTACCAAAAATAACTGAATCGAATAGTAACCCTTTTCAAGACAAACGCTGAAAAGTTCTACTTTTCAGCTTTGAAAAAAAGATGCTGAAAAGTTGAATTTTTCAGCACTTGTTTGGAAAAGTAATTCTTTTCAACATGTTTTTGATTAAAACGATTCATTGACATTGACATTCATTGATCGTTCAGTTTGAAGGGTGTTTTCAGAATTGTAAAAAATGTTGTATGGAACTCGTTGCAAAACTTGATTTTTTCATCACTCGTCGTAATCCAACTCGGTGAACCTCGTGGGATACGACTCGTGCTGAAAAATCTTCTTCTTGCAACTTGTTGCATAAACTACTATTTAGGTCGTCTTGGTTCTTCCAGCTTGGGTTTTGAGGCTATTTCAGAAAAAGCTAGAAACTAGGTAAATTTGAATCGAAAACTTTTTATAGGAGTTCATATATTGATCAAATATAAAAGTTAGGGTCGCATAATATTCATAAAAAAATTGATGGCTATGAAAATTAATTCATCGATCTTCAGTTACTTTTCTGAAGAAATCTCGCTTACTTTTTCGAAAGGTCTTATGCATAGGAAACCCATGGCGCATTGGTTGTTTTGAAAACGTACTCTAGAAATATCCTATAATAACGAAAAAAAATCTTTAAAAAATTGTTTCTAGAAAAAGTGGGGTTCAAACTTCTTCTTCGAAATACGCCGTGCATGCCACAACAACATAAACTCAAAATTACTTTAAATTACACCTTCCTCATTTTTGGCTCATCCCAAACTTCTTTTAAATTAAATATCTTGCCCAAAACGTGACTATTTCTCTAGACAATGTTGTCAGATGGAAAGAATTAGTGTACCGTCATCAGGGACATTGGGTATGGGTAAGGCTACCAACTGTACGGATTTTTTCCTTACCATACGGATTTTCGGACCTCTTCGCGGATTTTTAACAGGCCGGAATTTTTGTAGGGAATTTTACGCATAATACGGATTTGTACGGAATTTCAGCAACTTTTTAATCATTGAATTGCTTTTTTGATTTGGTCGAAGCTTTTATTAACTACACAGAAAAAATATGTGAATTTACTTGACACGGAAAAAATGAATTACATGTAAACTCAGTTGATGTTAACGTAAGATTCGACGTAAACGGTTGAATCACACGTAAAATCATGTTTTTACGTATAATTTGTTGCAAATTTACATCAAATTGCATTTAAATTTAAATGTTTAATGACGTGCAAAAGTGTTACATCATAAATGATGTAACATTCGGAAATATTCTTTTGTGTGTAGAAATTTTTATTTTTCTGTGAGTTTGATTTAAAAAGGGAGAGTTTTCCTGGGTTTCCTCAATTCAAACTTGATTATCAATAATTCTAGAGTTTTTGACAGGGCTTGCGAAATTTCGACGTTTTTGGTGATAGCTGACAGAACACTCCAATCGTCTTCACTACGACAACCTGATTTTTACATTCTACTTTCGTTCGTTTCACACACAAAGGAAAGAGTGCTACGCAAAGTCAGTCACACAATCATTGACTTCCCTCCAGGAGAAAAATCGCTTGGAGAGCGTTCGTTTGACATTCTACCGAGATTCCGATCATCTCTCCAATGATAGCAATCATATGACTCCTGTCACCACGTAGCATACATTAGGAAGAGAGAGACAAAAACGAGAGAAAGAGAAAGAGCACGTTGTCTCGTTCAGGCAGCTGCTTGAGCTTGAGGCATTTTTCGTTCATTTCGTCTTCGTGTTTACGTTCACTGACCGTCGCCAAGCAACGACGGTCATGATAGGCGTTGTGTGTCAGCGATCAAATATCGTTTTGGGAAATGATCGCTGACAGAAAGTTCTATCGAATATCGAGCAGTCCCATTTTGGATAGATCCCTTTTCAAGCATTGGTTTTTGAACTATTGTCTTTCATATGTTGATAGGACCTTTAAAAAAACTCTAGAATTGTTCTTTTAGAAATTCCTTACTATATATATTTATCCATTTCCAAAGGCTTTCTAAAACTTGTGAAAACATTTGAACATTTGAATTAACAAATCTAGAGTTTTTTAAAGGTCCTATAAATTGTTGTGTTTCACATGTTATAGGGCCTTTTCAATAAAAAAAAACTCTGGAAAAGTGTTCGTGAAAACACTAAGAACGATATAATTCGTAAAAGCAAACTTGACATTTTGTAAACTTTAAAACGTTTAAGAAAAAACATTGAAGAACATAATGATTTCATTCAAATCACGGTTTATTTTATGAATACTTTTATACGTGCAACGTGTGAAATTTGTTAGCTGTAAAAACGACACAGTTTTATGTTTTTTTCTCAAATTTATTAAATTTAATTTATATAAATAATTCATTGACAGTTTTTGTTATACCATGGTGTCATATCGGCAAAGTGTACGGATTTTTGCTCAGCAAGAGTTGGTAGCCTTAGGTATGGGGGGTAAGATTGTGTCATAAAAAATGCAGAAATTTGTATGACCCAACCTCACCCCCCAGACCCAATGGCAGCCATGATGATGGTACCAAAACCACTTTCAGCAAAAACATTGAAATTTTTATTCATAAACCACGTAGACACCTTAGGGGTAGAGGGTTCAGCTATTGTCCACGCTCCATACAAAAAATATTTGTTTTGTATGGAAATTGTCCACAACGAGGGAAGGGGAGGTCTGATTTTTCAAAAAAGTGTTCACGTGGTTTATGGATGGTCCCAATACAAATATAATCTATACAGTTTATGATTTTTTTTTCTAATTTTCAAAGAAAGTATTTTCACAGAGAATATCTGAAGTGACGTTAGTTTTACTGGCGCAGTTCCTATTCCATCTCAGTTGATATTTACATTGGCAGGGTCCAAACACTGAGCAGAGGTCAACCAGCCAGCCGATTAACGCGTTGCGATTGTGCGTCGTCGTCGCCGCGCCGCCACCGTGCGTTTCCTTATAGAGCTCGATATCGAGGGACTGGCACACTGCTAATTACTGGCCACCGAGATCGGAGACCAAGGGGTGTGTGCGTATCGATTCAAGAACGAAGCCCTCCCCAAACTCGGTGCCAATTAGCCACTATTAATCAGGGCCGCTGGCGCTCTCTGGCTTGCGGCTGAGTCTGGGAAGGATTCTCGAAACCGTGTGGAATTCGAGTCGGGGACTTGCCCAGCCCTAGTCGCGACTAGTCGTGTTTGGGCATTCTAATGGGGTTTGAGGCGTGTGTGTGCTTTACCGGTGATAAAATGCCACTTTGCCAACAATCGATTGAAATTGGCCGCTAATTGAAAACCGGAAAATCGATGTGAATGATTTTGAGTAGGTTTGAGGATAAATCGTGATAGCACTTATAGAAACTGGCATAACATGTTAGTTCTCACATTGTTTCCATAACTCAAATTTCATGGCAGATTTAATAACCTCCCATCCATTTAACAAATGAAGAGATATCACCACTCTCTCATAACCACGTTCATGACTAAAACACTGCCATAAACAATTCCTATAATTGCCCTTATCGCTTACTGCTATCAAATTAAGCTATAAACTATAAAATGCACCGTTTCTGAACCGGGCGTACACCACCTGAGACTCTCGGTAACCCCTGCAGGATTTTCACATGTGTTGCAAGTGTAATTGCCGTAACTTATCATTCGATGTATTGCCGTGGTGGCGCAGTCTGTGTAATATCTGATACCGGGGCCGTGCCGCCGCCGATGATCATACCTCACACCTGTTCTCATCTTAACGACCCAATACTGCTCCCGGGAGAGGATCAACTTTGTAATGGAGCGGTCGGACACCGTTTGAAGTTTTACGACAGAAATGTGGTTTTTATTAGTACAAGATCAACCAGATCCACAAGTCCTAGTTCAGGTCCAGTTAATGATACTGGGTTTCCCCAAACTTTTTTACAGTGCAACCGCCCGATACCGATCTCCCAGCGTGCAAAATGTGTGGTGATGAGGAGAAAAATAGTGCACCCAAAGGGGCAGAGCAACCGGTAATTTATCAACGCTGTGATCGCAAGCTCCGGGTTCGAATCCTGCAAAAGAGCGAGAAAAAACTGCTCCAAGCTTTCGATATGGTTGATGGTTATCGCACAGCATCTTCCTCCTCCTATGAATCAAAGAGGAAGAGAAGGAGGTGACTTCTCGATAGAGAGCGAAACAAGTGACGAACCCCACTCTTCTGTGGTTGCAACTTTTTAATATGCATATGTGTCGCCCCCCTGTTGGTCCGCAACCGCGTGTGAACCACTCCTGGCAACACTGCAACACTACTCAACTCTCGGGCGCAGTGATGAACAGCTTCTCGCCGGCTACATACGTGCATAATTAAGATTATATTTATGAGCACGCTAACTTGTGTTTGTCCGCACTGGATGAAGAGAAGAAGAAAAAAAAAGCACCCAGGAGGACATAAATTGCCGATCCAACGAAGCCAGGAGGGGCCTCTAATCGGAGCTTTGATGATTTAGAGGCCGAACGAAGATGGGCCTGTGTACAGTGGGGGCTAATGCCGGGTCGAACTGGTAGTACAACTTTCGGTTTCAAGTTCTGACGATTAAGATGTATGAAAGGTGTATTTTACGGCGATTAGCGCAGAGAAGTGGTTGAGGTATGTTTGCAGGGGATTGTGGAATCTGCCTGTCTTGGTCTAAACAACAATGTTTAATTAACTTAAACAACAAGATTTAAAAAATAATCATGAGCACTTAAAAAACTTAATTTCAATTTATTTGCAACTTTGTTCTAAGGATTAATTTTAGTTCCTTATTCAGGTTCTATATTCGATATCTCGTGGTGGAGGGGCGGTACGATCCCTTTAATTTTTGAACAGTCAAAAAAACGTGTTCTTCAATAATTTGCAGCCTGAAACGGTGAAGATTACGAAAATTTTGTGTCAAAAGAACTTATGTGTAAAATTGGACCCCGAGTTGATGGCGTAATCAAAATAAAAAAAAACTATTTTTAAAAAAGGTTCCGAAAATAATTTTAAATTCGCTGCCAGTTTCCGATAGTCAAACGTCAAAAAAAAATCGTGATTGTTTTATAACATTTCAGAGCTATATTTAATATTGTAAAAAGGTTCTACAAAGCAGTTAAAAACATTCTTCATTAATTAGGCTTCATCCATAAAGTACGTCACGCAAAAATCAGCTAAAATTTACCCCCCCTCCCCCCCTGTCACGCTTTTCCTATACTTATAACATGCAATGTCACACTTGCTCTGACCCCCTCCCCCCTAGAGCGTGATATACTTTATGGATGACGCCTTATCAGAATTTACGAAAAAAAAGGGCTGATTTTGACAATGTTCTACCAGTTTCTACCTCTAAAAAAAGTTTTTTTTAAGTTCAACAGAAAGTTTGCAATAGAATAATCCCTTGGACCTTTTTTGTGGCTCGTAAACTGTATGTATGTGGGGATTTTTTAATATCAAAATAAAATAGATACTGCCGCTCATCATTGAAATATCTTTTTGTAAAATGCAATGTGTTCAATACCATTTTTTTAACTTTTTTAAAATTCTGAGTATGCCATCAAGTCGAGCGCCAGTATTTAAAACAAAAGCCCTTTTGACACCAAATATCTATCTCTTCACTGAAAAAAAGTGTCTTTGTAAACATAATAAAATAAAGGGGGTCGTACCACCCCACCATCACGACAAATCGAAAAATTGACCCCAGATTCTTGATCAGGCTCCAAAATTACTCTTTAAAGCTAAGTTCAAGGAAATCGATTTTTCCGACTTCAGGTGAGTTGGTGGAAATTACCTGTAAAATTGAACTCCCGAAAACTGATAGCGTACTTCAAATTTCTTAAAAATCTTATTTTGCATCAAAAAGTCCAAAAATAGTTAGCTCTGTTTTTTAGTTAAAGGCATTTAAAGGTGCTTAATTTTTCAAAAAATTCAGTTTTTTGCAATTTAAAAATACTGTTTTAAGAAACACCCCAGAAAAGCTGAGAAAATTTCCTACAATTTTCTCTCAAAGATACAGCATATAGGGGAAATATACCCTTTCCAATCAAACACCAATCTTCGTCATATAAAGAGATTGATGCTTGATTAAAGCTCCAAAAATATTATTAAGACTTTAAACTTACCAGCAACAGCACAGCCTCGAGTAAGCATCCAAATGTATGCCACTTACTGGCCAAAAAGATCAAATTTTGTGCACTTTATAATTTCTGTTTAGCGAGATCATTTCTCATCATTTTGTTGGCACACACAGTGACACTCGCGAAAAACCTTCAAACGCTTAATTAATATCGCCAAAATTAACTTTTCACTTTCGCTTACTTTTTCACGGCGCTTTCGATACAAAACTGCCCCCAACTTTCGGCAACATGTTCTTTTGCACATTAGTTAGTCACTCAATTGAAAAATAATCCCGAAACATGTGAATAATTAGCAAGCGCCATCAAAAAAACAAACGCGCCAAGTCTTTTGACGTTTGAATTTTGAAAACCCATTCCAATCGAAGACTGAAGAAAACCGAGCGAGAAGCAAAGGCAAATAAAGAACAAAGCGTTGTCACCAACACCACCAGCAGCGCCTGTTGGAGTGAGCCAGCGATGCCAGGAAATTTTCTCCATAAATTATACTTTTTGTGAGTGTTCGCTTAAATTTTCATCAATTTTGGCAGCACTAAGCAGACCCAAAAGAGCGCTGGAAGAAAAAAAGAATTACGCTGAAAATAGGAAAATGGGCGTGGCCCATGGGTTTATTTCTGCTGATTAGGTTTCTTAGTGTCTTCTAATTAGCCCTATTTATTTAACTCGGGATGTCTTGATAACTGTTGGATCGATTTTCAATGCAAAAAATAATAATTTTGTTGTAGCAGTTATTTTAGAAACTTTCTAAAATAACTGCTACAACAAAATTATTATTTTTTGCATTGAAAATCGATCCAACAGTTATCAAGACATCCCGAGTTAAATAAATAGGGCTAATTAGAAGACACTAAGAAACCTAATCAGCAGAAATAAACCCATGGGCCACGCCCATTTTCCTATTTTCTGAAACTGAAACTGAATTTATTTCATCCAATTGATTATATTTGAATTTATTTGTAGTTTTTATATTCATAACTTATTTTTATTAGGTCCTTTTAGGTGCTACGACCAGGTTAGGACCGAGGATCAGTTTAAAATCTAATAAATTATAAAAATATAAAAAAAAAACTCCTTACAATCCATACTTGGAGATCATGTAACTGACGAGGGTTACTTGGTCCAAGCGGGTCATGCAGGTCTTGAACCTGCCGATGTACTCGGAGAAAATGCCCCACAGCTCAGCCGAACTGTAGAGCACCTCCCCAGCTTCCTGCTTGGCTCCACCGTCTCGCGAGCCACCTTGGCTGCTTCCTGCGGGTCGAGGGCGATCCTTCGATTTTCCATTCGGAACTGCGCCCGGCAGCGGAGGGTTATCCGCTAGCGGGCTGAACTTGTTGTTGTTGAGCAGATTCTGCTCCACTTTTCATTCTTCGATGACAGCTCCGGTGACCTCAGGGGACTTCTTCCGCTTTCGATTTCCAGGGATGAGTTGAAAATCATCCGTCTCGGAGGTCTCTTCCACCTCCATCCGTCAAACAACTCGAGGCACGCGAACGTTGCCTTTAGGGGCGCACTCCACACACGTCTGTTCTGGGCAAGCTGTCAAACTGCAGTGAATTTATTTGTAGTTGTAAGGATCTCCAAAACTCAGCATTCAGTTATTAGTAAAGCAAATTGTAATCTGATTAGTACAACAAATAAACATGAATTGAATTGAATTGAAAATAATTTTGCTGTGAAATTCTGCTTATGAGTAGTATGGTTCTCTGCGCTTCCGCAAATCGACTTTTCTTTTGATTTTGTTTTTTGATGAAACTTTATCCTAGCATTTCCTGAGTCAAATGAAGCAATTTTGCATCATTAGTTTTTCCATACATTTTTGGGATGATGAGTTTTTTTCAGTATTACTTAATAGGCCTGTAATTTTCAACTGACCGATAAAACCGATTTTCAGTGTGAATAAACTAAACTTTTGAGAAATTTTGTGATCATTTCAATAAAAATAATTTCCGAATTTTAAAATCAAGTTTCACTGTTTGCAAAGGTTTACAAACAGATAGATTCCTTTATTTCATAGTTCAGACAAAATTATAAATTTTTTGAAATATTTTTATAGGAAGCTCCCCTCGACTTGGGTCATAGTCGAGGGACATCAACTTCAAAAAATATTTGCAACGGTCTTATTTTAATAAAAAGAGCACAAGGGGTGCTTTCCTTAATATAATGAAAAAAATTAGAATGCCTAAAACTTGAAAGCCGTGCACTTAATAAAAAAATGTATAACGTCAAAATTTAGGCATAACACATGACATGTAAAACAAATGTAATCATAACAAATAAAAACAATGCGGATATAATTATTTACCAAAAACATTAAACGTCATGTTCGTTGCAAATTCGATTTGCATCAAAATTGATTTTGAAAATTTTGTTTGTCAACATTTAAAATACTCTCTCCCTAATTCTAGTACAAGAGAAGCATTTTTAAGACCCCTTAAACAGATTGAAAAGTAAAAAAAAATGTTACTATTATTTTTGAAAATCAATTAAATAAATGCGAAGAAAACTCGGTTGACGAAAAATTTCAGAATAACTCTTAAATATTGTCAAATAAATCAAATTTGCAATCGAAAATAACTTCACATATTCGGGAAATCGGGAAAAGTTGCCCCGACCCCTCTTCGATTTTCGTGAAACTTTGTCCTAAGATATAACTTTGTCCCTGATCACGAATCCGAGGTCCGTTTTTTGATATCTCGTGACGGAGGGGCGGTACGGCCCTTTTCTAATCTACACCCAAAATTCAGAGTCGAAATAATCGTTCTCTCAAAATTTATTGAGGACTCAGTGCCAAAATCGATAGAATAATGGTACCAACTCACACCATCATAACAAATGAGTTCATTCGTTAGTTGAATCAATAAATCTCCAACAAGTGTCATACATCGACTTCTGACTTCTCCTTGGTCACCAAGCTGTGGTGGCCGAGGCAGCTAAGTCATTGGATTGGTTTGTCAAAGGTCTCTGGTTCGATTCCCGTTGTCGACACTTTTGGTTTTTTGTTTGACGGATGAACTTTTTTTTTGCAAATGAACCTCGAGAGAATAGTTCTATCGCCCATCTCGAGCTGTGTTCTCTGCGTCCGTGAATGGTACCACTATTCTCTCGACTCGAGATCATCATTCTCTCGGACTAGCGCTGCCAGTTTTGGGTGTAATCTAATCTAATCTAATCGAACACAAGCGCAGCCAGTCCGAAGAAAGCATCCTGGAAGAACTTTTGGTTAGATTACGCCCCAAGTCCTTTCTTGTCAATATTAATGATTGCATTACATCCGAGTAACCCCGAACATGTATTGCAAAAATTAAAGCGGCCAGGCCTACTGCGTTTCATTAACCGCAGAGACAGATTCTGAGAACGGATCACATTTCACAGAATCAACAGGGGAGGAAGGATGCGTGGACATACCGTACCAAACGCTCCGAATGAGTTGTGGTTGGGTGTGTAAGTGTAAATTTGGCAAGTTATTGTTATTATTTTAGGAGGAGGAAGAAGGAGGAGGAAGGGGGGAGGGGCGGTACGGCCCTTTTCATTTTTTAACATGCGAAAAAAGAGGTGTTTTTCAATAATCTGCAGCCTGAAACGGTGATGAGATAGAAATTTGGTGTCAAGCAGACTTTTTTGTAAAATTGTACGCCCGATTTGATGGCGTACTCAGAATTCCGAAACTTTCAACAGTTTGGCCTAGTTTGACAGCTACATTGTCCCAGTTTTCTGTGGGAGAGAAAAGGAAGAGAAAAGGAGGCGAATACTTTATGGAAATCATATATGTCAAAATTCCTAGCCCTTAAATTTTGTTGCGAGTTGCTTTTCTCCTCTGTTGATTATTTTATGTGCCGTGCAGCCATCATTTACTATGGATTGCATAACGTGCTTATGTTTTGCTTATTTAATATAAAATAACTAAACTGCGTAGTTCTCGAAAGGCAAAATCCAAATCTCTTACGCTGGTGAATCCTTGACTTTGATCTCAAGTCGAACTACGCACGTTTCTCATAATGTTGCCGCTCTGATACAGAGTTTGTTCTTAGACCCCATAAACGTCTCCGCCAATTCACGATAATTCTACAATGCGTTCACGATTGACACGAACTTGACGAATGGCGGCCATCACTCGAACCCCGACCGACCGACCGACCCATTCCCTCAAGGGGCCAAAAAGTGCGCGCGCACGATTTTTCAATTTGCTCCGCGACCTGGCGGCCGCCGCTGCCATATGCTACAAATTTGCTAAACCCAAACAATCAATCTGTCAGTCCCGCTTAATATCCTCATTGACCCTAAAACAATCCAAAGGATCTCGTCTGGGCGAGCAGCAGCTCACGAGTTCTGAGCACGCGGGGAGTGCGCGCATGTCCTTGGCGGTGATCTAATATTTGACTTTTGAGAGTCGTGTGCGTACCAACCCTCGAACTTGGAGCGATTGCTATCGGCCCGGATCTGGTCGCCGCCGTGGTCAAGCAATTAACGCCAACACTTGTTCAAACAGGCACCCCCGACATGCCGACCGGCTGCTCCAACAACTCACGCACTCACCTTGATCAAATTATGGCAAATGACGAATTGCTGAAAGGCACCTCCGTAACTGCCAGCCACCCCCTCGTTGAGGGGGGAGTTCTCTCTCCTTCAAAGATCAGATATCTTCGATTCCTAGGGGAGTGTGACCTATTTTCAACTTAGAAACCTATTGATTTGATCAGTCAATGTGACGAGAATGCAACAATGCTGAAAATATCTGCTTTCACCCTGTTATACCTAATTGAGCCCCAACGCTGCTGCCGTGGTCTCTGTGCCACGGTCAGTGCCATAATATGGCGCGGGGTTCGTGCGCAGTGCCAGCGTTGAAGTTCTCTTTCTCTTTGGTTGCCTTCAATACTGGCTTGGCTGGCTGTAGTTCTGCAGACTCGCGGTAATTCCGCATCGAGTCTGAAATTGTTCGAAGATTCATTTTTTTTCTTGGGGAAATGATTGAAGCATCGGAGACCTTGACCGCCAATTTTTGGGCTGTTCTCGGCGAGGAAATTGGCGTACCGGAGTGCTACCGGAGAAGAAAGCCGGCTGAATTGAACGAAGCCTTGGTTTGAAAATGAGTGTAGTTCCGTGGTCGGATTTGATTGAGAAAAATTAGTATTAAATGAACGTTCAACTTTAAAAATCGAGGTTTCAATATAATAAAAATCAATTTAAAGTATATAAACACCCAAAACCGTAAGGTATGGAATTGCACCACAACTGATTTCAAAAACAACTTGCACTACCTGCTTCTGTTTTGTTAACATAGAATTATCTACAATCACCCTCCCTTACCGACTGCCTATACAATTATTTATAATTTTATTCATAATCAATGGAACATGGTTCGCGGACTTACCACCAACTACAAACTGACACAAGTTTAGGAATTAGGACCAAGCCCCAACCAACAACGGTCTGATAAACGCGGTCACCAAAGCCAAAGCTATGGTCGTTGAAACAATGTTCAACGCGCGGTTAGGTTAGGACTGCTGTCAACAGTTGACTCCCGTACAGTATGGAAATATCGCACTTGTAGAAAAATCACAAGTGCTTCAAGTTCTGAGTACTAAACGAAGCAAAACTGTACCTCAAACGTACCAAGCACTGGCACCACAAAGTGCAAGGTGGAAACCGTTTCAGGTTCAAGCAGGTTGTTGCAGGATTTCCTTCTTCGAACCTTCGCTTCACTGCTGGTCAGTTCACGACGTTCTGGTTGCCGGTATCGGCTGGGAAGGCTTCTGGGGTGTCACTTCGGCAACGATTGGGTGATGAATGGGCTTTCGAGTGTGTTGGTAGTGTTGGGAAAATTAACATACGAAGTTGACCTTTTATTTTTTTTTTTATATGGCCAGACTTAGATTTTCCTTCCCAGTCGAACGGGGCAAGGTGCGGATATTTATGGGTCCGTAATCAACAAGTGTGGTGGTTGCTCTCTCGGTGAATCGGTGAGTTTAATTAACCTTTCGCGGATTCGAACATACGGGAGGGAGAGAGAGGTTGTTCAAGTCACCGTTAGGGGGTTGGTGAGACTTGAAGTTGAAAGGGGACGGAACATGCTGCGGTGAAAGAGGTGATTCTAGCTGGATAGATGGTTAGTGAATGGATTTATGAGCTTTATGGTGATTGTGAAAATTGTTTACGCTTCACGATCTCACAGATTGTTTTCAGTTAATAAAACATTACCTAATTTTGATTTTTGGGGTTCTTTAGACCAATTTTGTAAAATATTTTGGGGGTTTTTGGAAAACAAATAGTTTTATATTGTTATGTAACATTTTCCCAAAAAGATCATCGCAATAAAAATTGTTTGGTTGTAAAGCATTTTTGGATTCTCAATACAATTTTCTACTAGAATTGCATAAACTTATTTTAAGAATGCGATTAGGCCGTTGCAAATATTTCTCAAAGTTTATGTGCCCCCCCCCCCCCTACCCCCCCTCGCTATAACTTTTTTTCCGCAAAAGATAAAATGTTCAGCAATACTTAGATATTTTGGAAACAAATGACTAATGAATGAACTAATGAAACTAATGATTGCAAAACAATTGGACAGGTGTATAATGCATTTTAAAACACTTTTTTTATTCAAATGTTGGAACCATGGTTCATAAATTCAATTTTTGCAATTCCGTCGTGAAACTACTTACTTTTTCTGTCATTCTTGAACGACGAAAAAGCCTACTTTTCTGTACCAAATATAACAGAATCGAATAGCAACACTTTTCAAATTAGATGCTGAAAAGTTCTACTTTTCAGCACTGAAATGGGTGCTGAAAAGTTGAACTTTTCAGCACTTGTTTCGAAAAGTAGCACTTTTCAACATTTTTTTGATTTAAACGATTTATGGACAAAATACATGAAAATTTGACCTAAAATTTCACTCAGGAGCGGCCGTGGCTGACTGGTTACGGTGTTCGCTTTGTAAGCGAATGGTTCTGGGTTCGATTCCCATCTGCTCCCAACGAGAAAGTTAAGTACACAGAATTTGAAATGATGAATATGAACGAAAAATCAAAGTCGCTCGAGGCGGGGTTTGATCCCCCGTCCTTTGGGTTGGTAAGCAATAATGCTAACCACTAGGCCATGACGACTAGGTAAGCTTGGACTGGAATTAGGAATACTGTTACAGAGAGCGAGTTGTGGCGCTATAACCACGGCAAATAGTGTCCAGGGCATTCGTGGAAATACAATGTCTCATCCCAGAGGGTCCCGGAGTACCAAACCTTCTTAGCATGGTGCTCCCAACGAATACAATCAAAATCTCGGAGCGTATGGTGGTGTGTCCCCACGCTTCTTCCTCCCCTGTCGATTCAGAATTGTGTTGTTGTTCGAACACTCTGTGCTCAAACTCAACACAATTACGAGTCATCTCTGCGATACGGCTTTACGCAGTAGGCCTGGCCGCTTTAACGCTTGTGATGTTTCAATGCATTCCGATGCAATGGCGCACTACAAATGTTAATAAATGACAAGAAGAGTGCTAGGCGTCATCTAACCTAAGGCACTCTCCAGGATCCCTTCGAAAGATTGGCTGCGCTAGGGTCTGATTAGATTAGATTAGATTAGAAAATTTGACCTAAAATTTCACTCAATATGTGTTTTTCGGAATTGCAAAAAATGTTGTATGGAACTCGTTGGAAAACTTGATATTTTCAGCACTCTTCCTATTTATCCAACTCGGTGAACCTCGTTGGATAAATGTACGACTCGTGCTGAAAAAATCCTCTTTTTGCAACTTGTTACATAAATTACTATTTCAAACCCCGGGTTGGTCACACACACAGTAAAAGAAAATCATAAAAATATTACATGGACGACCGAAAATTACGATATAACTATTACAATAAATTTGTTTTTAGAAAAATATTCAGTTTTTGGAATTTAAAAACACACTTCACGAACGAAAAGCGCTAAAGATTTTTGATAACCAGAAAACATTTC
Source organism: Culex pipiens pallens (assembly GCF_016801865.2). Lineage (NCBI taxonomy): Eukaryota > Metazoa > Arthropoda > Insecta > Diptera > Culicidae > Culex > Culex pipiens. The sequence continues at coordinate 143,524,838 of NC_068938.1, read as the reverse complement.
TAAATTTTTTTTTTAATTGGTCCTATAAATATAAAAAAGAGTAGTGCGGTGCTTGTGGGGACGCGCAGTCCTGTTTTTTTTCGTGTTATTTTCCGTCTCTTTTGTGTCGCTATTTGTGTACATGGGGTGATTGGATTTCTTCTTCTTCTTTTTTCATTTATTTTTTGTTCGCGCGTTCGTTGGCCGATGAATTTTATTTTTGTTCTCTTTATATAGTTTTCGATAGAAACGATCCGATTTTTGTTTTTTGAGACAAGCAAGTCGTATTGCTGGATTAAGTCCTTTCCATATCATCGAGGATCGGAAGCCACGTCGACGGATATGTTTTAAGGCTTATGATATAAAATAATTTTAATGAATGAAGCGCTTCCTACATCACCGTTGATCGGAAGGCACGCCGACGGAAAATTTCTGGAGAATCGCGGTCGAATTAAAACTATATTTAAATCCCTAGATAGGTATCTTTCCGCAGCCGGCTGCCTAAGATTTTTAAAATTTCAACAGATAAACAAATTGCTCATGGTCGCATCACCTACCACAGTGAATCCTGACCTCATATCCATCTTATTAACCCCTCAAAACTCTTGTGATACTTTGTCGGAGACGCAGCTGATTTAGCGGTCCCATCACTCAAGTATCGGCTAACATTCCCATCCACTTCCCCGTGTCTTACCTCTGGTCGTGGCCGGCGTCGGTATTGATCAGCACGATAGGGACCTTTGAAAATTGCGAAGGGGTGATGATTGGTTCCTACTTTTCATCTGTGGTCCACGGAGCAATGTTTGGAGGTCCTGGTCAATAACGAAGTAGCAGCTACGGGTAGACACCAATGCTATGCTATGCTATGCTAATTGGTCCTATAAACATAAAAAAGTTATTAGTTTATTAGACCAATTAAAAAAAAAATATAGATTTCTAACAATTTTCTATTTAAGACTTTATTGATGACGGAATCGACGTAACACCTTATAATATGTTTTTTCAGTGTCATCTAATCAGCCCTCAGTTCTCAATTCAGAATATTTAGGAAATTGTTGGTTCGCTTGTCAATGTTAAAAAAGTAAACATCTATTTAAGTAATTTAAGTAATTCCTCAAATTTAAGTAACATTTTGAAAGAGCTTAAACACTACTATTTTTCAAATTATGAGCTAGATTTTGAACATTAAAATAAAAATTTCATGAAAAAGTGCAGAAAATGTTACAAAAAAACATTTTTGACATTGAATAAACGACAGTTTTTGAGAAATTGCGAATCGAAAAATTAAGGATTTTTTTTCACAAAATTATAACTATTGAATGCATATCTCGGCAACTGGCAGTCCGATTAATATAGTGTAAAAAATGAAGAAAATTTACTCAGCTTTTCAAAAATATTTGTGAAACGGTGCATTTAATTTATGAGGTAATTTGAATTGCAGAAAAAACTGAGCATTTTCGAAAAATTTGCCTGTAACTTAGAATCGGCTTTATTACAAAAAATGTGAAATAATTTTCGATTGCAAATTTCAATTATAAGTTTAAATTATAGATGAAATTTTGCTAATTTTTTTATAATTTTTTCCCGCAAAATATTATTTTATCAAAAAATCATACCTCCGGTACCAGATTTATAGCCTTCCCAAATTGGCACAAAAGAGACCTTTTTAGACCCCTAAAACGTATCAAAACTTCCAAATATTCCATAATATTTTGTTTTTTTTTTTTTAATTCAAATTTCTGGCCGTTGCAAATATTGTTTGAAGTTTATGTCCCTCGACTCTAATCAAAGTCGAGGGGTGGCAAAAAAATAAAAAATATAGCAAAAAATTGAAATTACACGGTGTCAACATTTGAATGAAAAAAGGTGTTTTAAAATGCATCACACACCTGTCCAGTTGTTTTGCAATCATTGATTTCCAAATTTTCAAAATACTGACGAAAATTTTACTTTTGCGAGAAAAAAAGTTTGTGCGGTGCTGAACATTGTAATTTCATGAAAGTTCAAAATATTTTTAAACGAGTTCAAAAATGTGACAAAAACTTTGAAAAATATTTGCAACGGCCTGATAAAAAGGAAAAATGAGCATGAGCATGAGCATGAGCATGAGCATGAGCATGAGAGATCACCCATGGTTGCCCCTCCGTTGCTGAACAGAACCGTAATATCCTTTCAGCACTACTGATCATAGGCTTCGACGATCTAGTGGTGTTTCCTTTATCAACAGCATGTATGAATGCGCTGAAAAGATAAAACACCATGATTGCTAAAGCAAGATCAGTTGCGAATAGGTAACAGTCATTGGCCACCAACGGCGCCCGCCATGTCAGTTTGTAGATCTCGATTTTAAGGGACGGGAATGTTAGTTAGCGCAGGTTGCTACTAGGGCAGCTGATTTACTCTGTGCTTACACCCCACAAGCGCCAGGAACCTGAAAATTGGTTAGTAGGATAGGGTGTTTGGTCAGGATTCATCATAGAAGATGATGATGCGACCCAAAATCATAGTGTTTGTTGAAAGGTATTATGTTTTATTCTCAAGGCAAGCAATCGGATGCTGCGGATGAGACATTTCCCGTTTAACTGTTGTCAAATTTTTAATGAAATGGTTTAATCCTAGACAGCCGGCTGTGGAAAGATAAAGCCAAATAATGTTTATTTATAGAATGAGGTGTTAAACGCAATGCTGCAATGATAGCGTAGTCTGATTTTTAATTATATAATCATTTAATTCATAAATTTGTTACGGAATAGACGCGACGAACTCAACCATCAAGTGCCTTCCGATCTTCTTTCTGTTAGCTAGATAAGGTATTGATTTTTGTTGCCTCTCGAGCTGCGATGCTATGGAGAGGGCTTAACATACAAACAACCGACGTCGTGCCCTCCGAGCTACAGAGCTATGGGAAGATCTTTTCAACACAAAAAAGATTCGCGCACCACACGACGTTCTTGATGAATCAAAATAACTTTGTTACGCGATAAACCTAACGAACTCGGATCGTTTTTATCGAAAACTATATCACAATTCACGACAAAAATGCGAAACAAAAGGCACACACAAAAAAAATCACTTTTCACTCCGAATATTTTTTTACGACCACGCGCTCCCTTTGCCAATTATGCACTCCGGCCTGATAAAAAGGAAAAATAAAAAAAAACTCGGAAATATCATTTTATCCTTGTACAATCCCCGTGGTAACAATATTCCCGGGAAACAGAAAATTTTTAACAATTTTCTGGGGAAATCCTGGGAATTGTAATGTAAAGTAATTTTCGATTGCAAATATTATTTTGGATTTAAAATGATGCATGAAATTTTGTTAGGAATTTTTATATATTTTTCTCGAAAATCATTTTTTGTATCACAAAATAAAAATAAATAGCTCTCTTGCTCCATAAATTTTTACTTCTAAACTTTTATTTCTCTAAACAATTTTAAACAAATTAACAGAATTCATCTAGAACAACCCTCTTTGAGACATTTAATGATATTAATTAAATTTTCATCCAATTTGGTAATGGGTAATCAAAAACGTAGAAGAAATTGAATTTTGTTCTTGGCAAGGGGTACTTTTTTTCAAACGGTATAACAACAATTTTCCTTTAAAAAACTTGCCAAAATAATAATTGTAATTTTTGTTGCCCAACAAATAAACATGATCTGTTTCCAGTCGTGAATATTTCAGAAATTAATATCATCTGGTCTGAAGTTCTTAGACGAACTGATTAGTTCAATGAGAACATAAAATTGTTCAATTTAATTCAATGTTATGTACTTACTGAACTTATCAGAAATGTATGGAAAAAATAGAGAAATTCTCGAGATATTTAAAAAAATTCCCGAAAAACGGGATTTTTTATCCGGAAAGTTGAACGCTCTAGATAAGGTCTATCATAACGTGCAATCAATCAGAAACTTGCTTTTCAAGATACAGATTTTCGAATTTTCACATGCACAGTAAACAATTGTTTAATATTATTTTTATTGAAAAGTCTACATCATTATGTCAACATGTTCAAATGCTCCTCATACATTTATTTTGCCAGCCTCAACATAAGTTGATTAACTTTTGCGATTGCAATCCAACATGATTTTGTTCGCCTAATGTTCTAGTTCCAGCCCTCACCTCGATTAAGATCGGATCATTTTGCAAATGTGAAAGGACCAATTAAGCCTGACAAATATCCATCACGTGGTGAGCCGTGTCTCTTTGATTCACATCTCTCAGGCTACAGAGATCCGTGCAGTACACAGATCTGGCACACTGAAAATCGCACATTTTCACACACCCCACCAGCCAGCCGCCACAGTGTGCCCTTAATTGGGCTTGCCAAAGAAGCATAAGTTCTTTCACAGCCCAATTCTTTCCGTTTGCGCGATTTGATTTTATTGCTCTCGATTAGCTGCCGCGTTAGTCCTCCACCAGTCCCCCTCGGCCAGGGCACAATTAATAGTGACTGCCACACTGAGGCTGCCCCGGTGGTCCTCGGATCATGAGCAAGTGGCCAGCAGGTTGAGCCATGCTCTTTTGTCAACGAATTGGCAACTCTGACCGCGTCGGCAGGCGCGCAGGTCTTTTTTTGATCGACAGTTTAATTTATCTCGACGGCAATATCCGAGAGAGCTCGGCGTCGAGTCACAGACTGTCACTGTCAAATCGGTGGGGAGGAAACTATGGTAAGGGGGCAGCGGATGCTGGGAGCCCCCTCAAACTGGAGTTCAGAGCTTACAAGTCATCATGCTATCTTGTCGCATTTAATTTTATTGTCAATTATGCTTAGTTCTGACTCTTCAATATCTGATCTAAACTGTATTCAATCCGTTACTCTAGAAATTTTGCTTTCCATTTTTCTTGAAACGTCAAAATCCTATACGCGACAAGTGAGCACAACTCCTACGATCTGCAATTCAAACAATTCGATGGTCTATCGGCAGAACAATTTTCTGCGTTTTTGCACCGCAAATCGATGATAGAAATTAAAGTTGTTTTTAAAGAAAAGAAACATTAGTGACTTTAGTGCGGCGGATGCTAGTGATTGATCGTGCAAACGCATGTATTTTCCGCTTTTTGTCGAGCAAACCTGACGGCGACAAGCTGGCCATTACTGCGCCGTTGATCTGAAGATACAATCTTGCGCACTTTTATTGAACGATGGTAATCGATTCGTCGGACGGACCACTTTTGTGCCCTGAAAAGCAAACAGACAGCTTGCATGATCAATGTTGGGGAGATATTGCTATACCTTGAAATCGTTAGTGTGACTCACTGCGATCTTATAAATCTATAAAAACTTAAACATCAACTTTGTTGTAAATTTGGGTGATATCGTGGCTCGCGAAACTAAAACCGATTGATATTGTTCAAATTGTCAAATCTCATTTATTTCTCGGCAAAATGTGTAAAAAATAGAGAAAACAATGTTATCTTGAATGCCCTAAAACCAAATTCAAAAAGTCTAAAATCTCTGTTACCCCTTTTCTTATATGTATGGTTAGATAAACAAAAGATATGTAGCAATAAAAGTAGATGATATTTAGTTGGTCTAACTTGTAGAGGCACTCAGATTGAAAATTACATCAACTTCCTAAAGAACATACAAAGAAAAAAATATATGCTCCATCAGCAAAATTAATTAGAATTTTTAAACACAGCAAAACCATGATTTTGGTTAGCTGAAAATTGGATGGACAATACCTCTTAATTGCTATAATTTTACAATAACACCGATCTTTATGCACCCGGCGTTGAGGTGGGTGAGACCTGCGCCACCTACTGCCAAAATCCTAACGCGACTTTTTCTCCATATATTTTCGCGATTTTTCCGAACCTAAACCTTAACAGATTTGGCTCAAAATTGGCAAGCCTAAGAAATGGAGTCAGGAAGTGTCACTATGGATTTTTTTCCAAAATTTTCAATTCTTCTTGTCAACGTAATATAACTTTTTTTAAATGTAATTTTAGCTCAATTTCTGGCATATGGGAAATTTCAGATAAAAAAAAATACAGAATATTACCATGATTTTTTGTTACTAGATGAAAATCATCCTTTTTGTCTCTTTTACTAATATAATAACTACACACTTTACATGAGCATGAGCATGGTTGACTGCCAATGAGCTGCTACTCCGTTATTGACAGATCAGCTGAAGTTAAACAATGAATCAAAAATGATCAGTGGGAGCCAACCATCCGTTCACTGTTTAACCCCTGAAGACCCCGACTTTATTAGTCAATACCGGCGCCATCCCAAGAAGCCTGCAGTTCAACGAAAGGGAGGAATGTTAGTCCGATAGTTGAAGTTGCAGACTCATCAACATAGTTTTTCGCTATATACTTGTTGATACCGCTTGAGACCGTTGAATCCACAGCATCTCCTTCAAGCATCACGTGATTAATTTTTTTTTTTTGGGTAAGTGGGTATTGGCTTTTCGATGCCTCCCGACGCTATGGGGAGGACTTTCATAACAGACCCGTCGGCGAGCCTTCCGAGCAACGAAGGTCTTTCTGGTTAACACACAAAATCACTCACACACAGTTATTTTGCTCCACTATTAACTCAACGATCCAAATTGTCAGTGCGTCTTTCGTTCATTATATAGAATTGGCTTTTTCATCGCAAAAAAATTAAACCTTATTCGAAAAATTCAAACACAATCCACCCGACGCCGTGCCTTCCGATCAACGATGATATAGGAAGGGCTTTGAAAATCACAAAAGAAATCACATTTCACTCCGCATATTTTTTACGACCACGCGCTCCCTTTGCCAATTATGCACTCTGCACTCGAACAGCGACACAAAAGAGACGGAAAATAACACGAAAAAACAGGACTGCGCGTCCCACAAGCACCGCACTACTGATCAATATAATAACTACACACTTTACAAATATGATAAACCTACACAATGTCTGCCTGTGTGGATCAATTCGACTGCGCACTGGACTCACTATCCAGAAGTCGCCGGTTCGAATCCCGAGGCGGACGCAAAAAAAAATCTAAGGGTAAATATAGGTATTCAGTGCCCTTCCCGTGCTAAACCTTCAAATTTAGGAGACCCGGGAGGCGAAGACTTGTCGCAAAAAGAACGATACACGCCTGTGGATCCGTTGACCAAACCGCAAGGTATAAGAAGGCCACATTATAAGGTGTTTGCGTCGATTCCGTTTTCCGTTTTTTTTTTTCACAATGAAAAAATGTAATGTTGGAGTGAACTCTAATGGTGAAATAATACTTGTAATATGATGAAACCTAACATTAAGATGGCAATAATGGAACAACTCATTTTCCATTGTAAATTAGCCCATTTAAAAGTTAAAGTTGTACCCATTCACAGATACAGATACAGTGTTAATGAACATTAAAAAAACCTTCAGTTGGATATAAACAAACATCGAATCCATCGAAATGTTATCCTGATTAAAAAAAAAATGATTATAAAAGGTAGCAGATCTACTTCATGTTAACACACAGTAAAAAATCATGGTAATATTACATCTAGAAAGGAGTACATTTTTTATGTCAGATAAAATGTGTGATTTTACCTCTAAAAATGAGTAATTTTACCACTTTTATCGTGTAATATAATTTTTCAGATTAATTTAAGGAAAAATTACATAAAAAGAGGTAGTATTGAACATTCTTAAATTTACAAATTTATTTACTGTGTTGACATAACTTTTTTTTCTATTTGAGTACTCAAAATTTAATTATTTGAGGTGGTAAGGCCGATGCACATATTGTTCAAAGTTTTTGTCCCTCGACTCTGGCTGAGGTCAAGGAGGGGGAGAGGAAAAAATTTAAAAATTATGAATAATGAATAATCAAGCCACAGTTTCAGCATATGCTCGGAAAAAGTGTTTTAAAATGCATTTTACACTTGTTCAGTTGTTTTGCAATCAATAGTTTTCAAAAAAATGTAAGATTTGACGAAAACAAAAATGTTAGCTAAAACTTTTTGCAATTCCGTCTTGAAACTAATTACTTTTCCTGTCATTCTTGAACGACGAAACAGCCTTCTTTTCTGTACCAAAAATCACAGAATTGAATAGTAACCCTTTTCAAAACAAATGCTGAAAAGTTCTACTTTTCAGCACTGAAATGGGTGCTGAAAAGTTGATCTTTTCAGCACTTGTTTTGAAAAGTAACACTTTTCAACATTTTTTCGATTTAAACGATTTATTGACAAAATACATGAAAATTTGACTGAAAATTTCACTCAATGGGTGTTTTTCGGAATTGCAAAAAATGTTGTATGGAACTCATAGCAAAACTTGATTTTTTCAGCACTCTTCGTATTTATCCAACTCGGTGAACCTCGTTGGATAAATGTACGACTCGTGCTGAAAAAATCCTCTTTTTGCAACTTGTTGCATAAACTACTATTATGCGATATAGAACATCGAAAATTTTCAAAAATATAAAAAGATTTTTAAAGCAACCCAAACATGTTAAAATGATTCTAAACGCAGGAAAATGAATTTTGAATTGATTTCAGCTGATTTCACTTATACTTCCAGTTGAATTTTGAAGTTTTTTGAAAATAATTTTTTTCTTCAAAACGAATTTTGTCATTGCATTAATATTTTTTGTAAATTAAAATATCAACAAATGACTTGAATAACTCAAATTAACGGTTTTTTTGCCTTCCTCACTGAGGTAAGGCTATAATCCTGCTCGAAAAATGAACTTTTGAAAAACAGCTCGTAGACCTATATTCATGTATACCTATCGACTCAGAATCGAAAACTGAACAAATGTCTGTGTGTGTGTATGTGTGTGCGTATTCCCCTTGGTGCTCAAAATTCTTGCCAACTTTTCTCGGCACTGGCTGATCCGATTTGAGTCAAATAAGTTGCATTCGATCCAGTTTGGTGCCCCATACTGCACTATTGAATTGTTTGAAGATCCGATAAGTAGTTCAAAAGTTAAGTATAAAAAAGTGTCAGAGTTGCGAATCGGATCTCACATAAATGCATGTAAACTATGTCCAGACCCATCACCCGACCCATCGTTGGTTAGGTTATCAAAAGACCTTTCCAACGAGTCCAAAACATTGAAGTTCTGGCAACCCTGTCTCAAGTTATGACCACTTAAGTGATATTTATGTACTTTTTTGATGCCGGATCTCACTTAAATGTATGTAAACTATGTCTGGATCCATTATCCAACCCATCGTTGGATAGGCTATTAAAAGAACTTTCCAATGAGTCCAATACATTGAAGATCTGGCAACCCTGTCTCAAGTTATGACCACTTAAGTGATATTTATGTACTTTTTTGATGCCGGATCTCACTTAAATGTATGTAAACTATGTCCGGATCCATCATCCAACCCATCGTTGGGTAGGTAATCGAAAGACCTTTCCAATGAGTCCAAAACATTGAAGGATTGGCAACCCTGTCTCGAGTTATGACCACTTAAGTGATATTTATGTATTTTTTTGAAGCTGGATCTCACTGAAATGTATGTAAACTGTGTCCGGATCCATCATTCAACCCATCGTTGGTTAGGTAATCGAAAAACCTTTTCAATGAGTCCAAAACATTGAAGATCTGGCAACCCTGTCTCAAGTTATGACCACTTAAGTGATATTTATGTTCATTTTTTTTATGCCGGATCTCACTTAAATGTATGTAAACTGTGTCCGGATCCATTATCCAACCCATCGTTAGATAGGTCATCAAAAGACCTTTCCAATGAGTCCAATACATTGAAGATCTGGCAACGCTCAGTCTCAAGTTATGACCACTTAAGTGACATTTGTGTATTTCTTTATTGAGAAACAAGCCTACACAGTTACAAACTTCGTTCTGCCTTATTTCGTTTGTTGGTGATTTTGACTTTTTTGCCTATTCAGCCTCCTGTGATCCAAACTTGATTTTAACCTTTCCCATACAATTTGCAAATTTTCCGCAATCGGTTCCAGAGTGGCCAAAGTTGTAACTTTTTGGAGTAAGAACCTTCCTTGGACTCACGAACTTACCATACGAACCCAACGCAACAAAGAGCACCTCGATCGGACGTTCCCTGTTGAATTGATTCGCGTTCGAACAAAACCGTCGAAACTTTGTATATATATAGAAGATAGATAGAATTTGTGTCCAAACCCATCACATCACCAAATGTTGGTAAAAAGTGAGGAAGGCAACAACCACATAGGTGAATTAAGTTAGTTTTTTATTTAAAAAAGGTTAAATAACAATTCCATTACAAAAAATACTTTATACAACCGCTAGGAACAAATTGACAGCTATAATAGATTTTTTTTTTTTTTTTTTGCAAACTTACACGAAATTGGAAATTTTGCCGCAACTCCTCTTCGATTTCCTTGAAACTTTGCTCTACAGAGTAATTTTGATCCCTGTTCCTAAATCCGAAGTTCACTTTTCGATATCTCTTGATGGTAAGGGCGGATTACCTCTTAATTATTTTTTTTTGTAGCTTGACATCGTGTAGAGATAGAAATATTTTATCCAAGGGGATATATAAATTGCACCCAAAGTTTAAGAACGAGGGGATAGTCCTCACGAAAAGAAACGTGAGGAAAGTGCTATATTTCGAGAGTATAGTCCTCTCGCGTGTTCATTCGTTCATTGGAACAGTTCATCCTATGAGTGGCTTATATGGACAACCGACCGCCACTAAGTCACCGAACCATGGTGGCCCTTACGGCAAAGGCACGGTTCAATATGCCGAAGGTCTTGGGTTTGAGTCTCGGTACCGGTACTTTTTTTTTTTTTGATAGATGAACTTTTTTTGGAAAATGAACCATGAGTAAAGTACTCTCGATAATTTCGGGATTTATCCTCTCCGTCCACACACAGTACCATTTTACTACCGAATCGTGCTCTTTATCCTCTCGTATGCCGATGCCCAGTTCTGGGTGTGGAATCAAGATTTTATTAGGTACTCAAATTCCCGAAAAAAAGTATTTTTCATCCAAATCAGCTAAAAAATAGTTTTTAAATCGCTGCTGATACTCAACTGTCAAAAATCGAGAGATATGAACATTTTGAATCTGCAATGACCCTTACAGATCATGTTTTCATTTGAAACAAAATTTTACACTTTAAAATTACGTGTTTTATAACTTTTCTTTTTAGAGTGTACTAATGTTCTACAAAGTTGTAGAGCAGACAATTTCATATTTTTCTGTATTTACATATGGGGTTTGCAAGTCTTCACGAGTTTAATTTCTTTTTTTTTTTTTTTGATAGAGCGGAGATTTTGACCATTTTTTGAAGTTTTAACACCTGAAACTTATTTGTGTGCTTTTAAATTGATTTTTTTTTCGGATAAGGAAACAAATTACAGGGCCATGCAAAATATCTGTAGGCCATCGAAGAATAAAAAATAAAACATTTTGATCTAATTCAAACTTAACAATAGTTTCAAGATTTTTATACTGAGTGAATACATTTTTTAAATTACCAGAAATTCACGGGACGATTAACTCATTATCCTTATGTTGGATTATAGACATTGGCAACAACTTGATCGAGTTCTTCAATGTTTCCAAAGTTTTCTCATCATATCAAATGAAATTCAAAAGTCAACAGTTCGATCCAATTGACCAACGTCGACATTTTCCCATGAAAATCTTGCACGTCCCACAGAACATTCCGCATAAATTTCCCGCCGCAATCAATTGGCTCGCTCGCGTTCCCTCGTTCGTTCCCACTTTTTTTCTTCACCCCGAAACCAATCAATAAACTGTTTCAGCCTGCGGGCCATTCATCATCATAAAAATCAAAACATTCGTATAAATTTATTCCGATTTAATTGAATACCGATGAATATATATTCACCTGCTTCGTAATAAATCAATCGCTCGTTGCAACTTCCTTCTAGCGCCTTCTCTCCCGGCCCAGGCCAAGCTTTTGCAGGTTGCAATTGCTGGTGCGGGGGAAAAAGCCACGGATTTGCACGTGAGATTGTTGTGTTTGCACAAAGTTTTGCACGGTTTGGTTTGAAATTTGTGTGTTTTTGTTTCGCCAGAGCTGCTACCTGTGCCTTTCAGGTCTCCAGGCTTTCCAACCACAGACTCTTTGTACGGACGACAGATTGGATCACACGCCAAATGGCAGCCAGCCAGTTGGCATTACGGTGATGAGTTTCGAGTGGGCAGCTCTGAACCTGGCCCGGAGTCAGCTGAAGAACTTCGCACTTGGGATCTCTCACGTGGTACACTGCAGCTGTCATATGCAGGTTTTGTTAGGGTAATTGCTTGGAATGTGGGCTTTTCTTCTTTTTTGCTAGCGTTGTATTCATATTCAGCAAGAACTACATTTGGACAAGGTGAGCGCCGTTATTGATCAGTATCATTTTTTTTTTGTGAGTAATGAAAACCCACAGCAGACATTTGAGACTAAAATGAGATCGCCCAAATTGAATAGACATTCGGCCCTCTTACCCTAGTTGAATCAGATTCCAACCGGGGAGTAACTGTAGAAGCATCGAACTCCTCGTTGACAAGCGGAGTCAATTTCACGCTCAATTTCCTCTCACACTTCATCAGCTGGATTGCGCTGGTTTGCTGACCTGCTCAAAATGCATTCCCTCGGCCAAAAACGAATTTTAATTCGATTGAGAATGATGAATAACGAGCAAACTGCTGCTGCTGCAGCAGCACTGCGATGACGCCGAGTCAAACTGCATAAAATAAATAATGATTAAGCTCGGTGCAGAGGCGAAGCGAAAGGGGGAAAGAGCAACTTTACAAAACATTAATAAAAATTACTTGTTCATGAGCTTTTGGCTTCGTTTTGCTGATTGGTGGATCTTGGCGCAGGCTCTTCTGGTCGTGGGAGATTTCTGATTGACTCCTGGGAGACTTTCACAACGGTCTGGTTTAGGAAGACCGTTGCCGGTTTGCCTGTAGAATTGGATCCCAGGGACAAGTGCATGAATTGACTCGTCCTGAGATTGAACTAGGTCATCGAGCTTTGAGGTTTGGAGCTGAGCAGTGCTGGAAGAACCTTTGTGGAACGAGTCTCCCTGGGAAAGAAATTCGAAAGAGATCGAGTCTCTCTCTCAATTTCAATATTAGCCAAATATTATGCACACTGATACAATAATGTGCTGTCACCAGGGTTGTAAAAATATCAATCTTTCAATTATCAGCAACTACAATTATCATGTCCGAAATCTTATCTCCCAACTTTCGCTGCCCGTTTTCCTTCGCGAATTTCTTATCAAAACACAATCCCGTGTGACATTCTATTCCGCGTTCAGGTTCATCTCCTCCTCTTATCAACAGCTCCTCTCGCGTTCTTTCATTGCGAGTTTCTTGTAAAAAACAAAACAATCTTCGGCGAGTGTGCGTCAACGAGGAAAAGAGAAGGAGTGATAGTGAGAGAATGCTCATTGCTCATGCTTGCAATCACAAAGAAGAGAACTTTGATTTTCGTTAAACTATCTGTGCAGGGTAAATTTTTGGCGTGTAACAAAATTCTACAAATTTGTAGAGCAGACAAATACAAAAATTTTAATATATAAACATAAGGGTTTTCTAAAAGAGTGATGATCAATTGTGTGAAAGTATTTTTATCGAAAATAATAATAATGACTTTTTGGACGATGACTGTAGCTCGTGCGCTGCTTGTATGTGGGGATTTTTCTAAAATTAAAAAAAAACACAAACTAGATACTGCCGCTCATCGTTAAAAATTCTGATAACTCGTAAAAAATACATAGAAACCCCTTATGTCTTTTTGTTTTTGTCTGCTCTACAACTTTGTAGGACATTGTAATTCTTTGGAAAACAACCCTGCAAAGTCACAAAAAACACGAAATTTAAAATGAAAAGAATGCTCTAAATGAAAAAGACCCTCCTGGGTTAATTCAGATTAAAAAAGTACCGTATACCGGTTGACACTGATAGAATTTCAAATTATTTTTGAAATATTTTCCAACTGGTAAGGTTTATCTTAAGATAATATTTTTAAAACATGTACTGGGGTAGGCCATACAAGGTGCATGCACTATTTTTGATAAAAAGTTATTTCAATGGGGTTTAAAAAAATAGTTGCATTGAAAATTCATATTTTGAATTCCGAGGTGATCAAGACTATCAAGTCATAGTTATTTTTGTAAAAATCAGATGTAATTAGTTCAAATTTTTTGTTTACAATAAGGCTTCATCCATAAAGTACGTCACGCTAAAATCAGCCAAAATTTACCCCCCCTCCCCCCCTTTGTCACGCTTTTCCTATACTTATAACATGCAATGTCACACTTAGTCAGACCCCCTCTCCCCCCCTAGAGCGTGACATACTTTATGGATGAAGCCTAAAGTACCATCACTAAGGTGTCTGATACAGCTTTTAAGAAAGCAAAATCTATATTAATAAATAGTTAACTAAGTTTAAAGGCTTTTAACAAAATACAAATAAATTTCAGATAAAATTGTTAAAATGTCAAAATTTTGCCTAGTAGTCGTTAAAACTAGTTATGCTTATGAAATTATCGAATCATATTACACTTTAAACTTAATCGAAGCAAAAATCTAAAGTTTTCTTGTTTTATATGACATTTGTTTTACTGAAAATCCCTGTAACTTGGGATTTTTTTTAATTATGTTTCAAAAAACACATAATAACAATTATTTTCAATTCAATTTGGTTTTATTTGTGAATAATCAAGATACAATGAGTTATTTTTAAGTGCATAACAGAGTTTTGGAGTTCCTTACAGCTGTGTGTTGCATCATAATCCATTTAGGAACAATTATTTCTTTAACTAAAGCACTAGCAAGAGTAAGAAAAAACTATAAAAAAAAACTTACAGAAATTGCAAAGGAAAGGGGATAGAGGAAGAGAAAGCTTATATCTAGATCACAGGTAATTTATCCTTTGTAGATGTGTTTGATCATCAGTTCCCCAAGGGCCAGGAATTGTTCTGCCTTGTTCCGGCAGCTCCGAAACCGCGTCATCATCTCCCCCGCGAGAGCAAAGAACTCCGGCAGGGTGAAGAGATCTTCCCCAGTGACTTCTTGCTGGGCCGTACTGCTGCTACCGGCAGCGACCACGCTGGTGAACGAACGCCCCCAACCAGGAGGGAACGCTGAGTTTTCCGCTGGAACCGTAAGCTGTCCAGCTGCAGGAACGGCTGCGCTCGTACTTCGCAGATGAGAGTGGGACGCTGCTGCTTTCTTCTTTCTCTTTTCCTGCTCCTCGAGGTAGGCCTTGCGCGCGATGCATCCGCGGTAATTGCCGGTATGGTTGCCGTCACAGTTTGCGCACTTTACACGCGGCTTGGTTTGTTCTGCCTTGTCCCCCAAGTCCGCCTTTCGTGGCAGTGCGCACGCCTCCGAGAGGTGTGACTCACCGCACTTCACGCAGCGGGGCCGGAGATTGCAGTTCCGCGAGCCGTGGCCAAATTTCTGGCAACGGTGGCATTGCGCTACGTCCGTCGGGTTCTTGGTGTAAAACCGCCAGTTTACCCAAAAACCGTCCAACGTCTTAGTCCGCCGCAGGTCTTGGATCTTGACGGTGCCACGGTCGAAGTACAACAGGTACAGTGTGTGTGTACCTGTTACCGTTGTCTTGCGCGAGAGCACTTTAATCTCCCGCGGTTTTATTCCGGCGTCCGAGAGGTGACCCTTCAGGTCGGAGATCGGACGGTCTTGATAACCCTGCAAGACGACCTTAACAGGGGGCTTCTCGGGGTTGAATGTGTAGAAGTTGAAGTTGCTACGCTTCAATTCTTCAAACACCAGGTCGAAGCTCTTTTTATTCAGTGTGATCAGTTGCACTGCCGACTTACCGATTTTCAGACAATATCCGAGGCCTTCCAGCAACTCGTCAACATCGTCCGCCAACGTGTCCAAAACAAAAATTGGAGGTGGTCTTCGTTCCGTTGGAGAATTATTCTTTTTTGGCGTCGGCACTTTTTTCCGTGCACGACCATCGTCGTCGTCGTCGTCGGTAGTGGTGCTACCGTCGGTGTTGCTGTTTTCTTCGTCGTCGCTCAGCATCTGGAACTCGTTCCTGATGGGAATGTTGGCGGATGTTGATGTGCCACTGGTCGTGGCACCGGAGGTACCCGAACGGGTTCGCACTGGTGATCTCAGAACGTATCCGGGATGTAGATACTTTTTGTCGATTCCATCTGCGCTGACGCTCCCCTGCGCGATGGCGGCCGACACGGCGTTGGTTTGTTTACCTTTTTGCACACGGCCGGTAGACGAACTTCGCGGGTTTTTCGAGGCCGCACTCGAACTGCCACGGGCATGGCCGGCCTTTGGCATGCTGCAGGAGCAAACTCGCGGGTATTCACAATCAACTACGGCGAAAAAATCCGAAAAAACGATGGAGCACTGAGCACTAGCTGCATGCTCTCGTGCGAACACGGAGGGAGCTGATAACAACTATTTATAAACTTAATTTACCTTCTCCTAGTGGAAAATTGTTCAAAGAATCTGATAATGCATTCCATTTTCCGATTCGAAATCATGTTCATTGAGAAGAATATTAAAATAATGCTATTTATCGACGTTTTCTTAATTATAGTTAACTCACTTTTTAAGCTTTTCAAAATTATATGAAAACTTTTTCGTAGAGTACTTTGAACTCTTCTCTACCACGGTCAGAGTGATTCCATACCATTCCGTTCGTATTTAATTTGTACTTTCCATTTTGCGGAAAAATCTCAAACCTATCAAAGTCAACCCGGCTATCAAAGTCACACCGTGTTACGGTACATTTTTCAGATGAGTAACAGGAAACGGCAGCAATTTTAGAACTATTTTTTACTTTTTTTTGAATGTATGATTTTTCGGAATTTCGAGAATGGCATTAAATCGGGAGTCAAGTTTTACACAAGTCCCTTTGACGCCAAATATCTATTTCTTCACGGTTTCGTGCTACAAATCACTTAAAACGTGTCTTAGTAAAAATCCAGAAAAATGAAAGGGGTCGTACTGCCCCACCGTCACGAGATATCGAAAAATGAACCTCGGATTCGTGATCATAGACCAAAATTACCCCTTTGAGCAAAGTTCCACGAAAATCAAAGAGGCAACTTTTTCCGATTTCATGTGAGTTGGCGGATAATTAATAATAGGTAAGTCAAACAACAGAAAATTTCATGAAAATATCATTTACTTTTTAATGTTCACAAGATCTTGTTCACTGGCGAAGAATCAAATTTTAAGATAAATCCGTCTCTGAAGCTCAGTCGTGAATGGTACGTTTACGTCCCTTCGCCATAAAACGCCAACCTGTCTCTCGATTGTTCCCAAATTTGACATGAGCAGGTATCACACCTAAATCTCAACCTGACTGACACGCATGCCATCTACCATTAGCCATCACCCAACGTAAGGTGCTGCCTTAAGGAACCACAATGCACTTCCTCGTTGCCCCTTTTGCCATTCTGTGGACCCAAACAATCGAACCCAACCCACTCACCTGTCTACCCGCAAGGTAGCACCCAGACCGTACAACCCACCACCACCTGTTCAACTGCCCGCGCGCACTAAAGTGCCAAGAGTGTTAACCTTAATAAAAGTTTATCTCTCGTTATGATCAAACATACTTATAAAAACCAATTTTCTGATTATTAACCGGCGGCCACGCCGCGAAGATAGACGGACGGACAGAATCACGGTGGCCGACCTGCGCTACCGGTACTGGCCACGGGGGTGGCATTCAACGGCTTGAATTGACTTGGCTCCTACCTGTGAATCTAGAGCACAAAATTACGCAAAGTTCGCTGGGAGAATGACTTCCACTTTTCGGCGTTGATTGTCAGATGGGACCACATGGGGTCTCGGTCTTGGGAGAACAAATCTGTCTGTGGTTTTGATTGTCAGCGCAGCGTTACGGAAGCTGAGCTTGCTGGGGAGCTTTATGGTCCAGTTTTGATTGGGAAGGTTGAAATTTGCCAGTTTAAGCTGATGGTCGTGATTTCAGGACTGGGATACCGACGGTATCCTGCGGAGATCTCCGGTAGTTGGACAGGTAGGGGAATTGAATATTAGCTTTGTTGAGTTATATAGAGCATGTTGCGTAATCTAGATCAGAGCAATACCCGGTAGGTCAAATTTATTCTTTGATCGAGTTGCTATTTTTTCAGATAAGATTTATGAAAATTGACATAACTCCTTCATGAAACTAAACTAGTTCAACTCAAACCCCCCTGAAGGTCTCCAAAACGGCGTTACATAACCCAGTTCTATTATTTTGACTGCAGTGCCCCACGTTTTCCGCCTTCCTCATCATCGTCGCACAGCGTCACACGCATTGATGATGCCTCCACCCTTTTTCCCATCAATTGGCCGTGAGTCCCACCAGCGACATCGACCACACGACCGACGGACCCTCCAACGACCGAAAACCTTTCCAAGAGCAGCAGCCACGGCAGCTTGACGGATCGTGAGAGGACAGCTGATCACGAAAACCTTTTGCTGGCTGGCGGTAATAAGGGTTCTCACAAGTCTCGGAAAAGTGAACATTCCCATGGCTAATGCCTCTCGGTGGCCACATCGGCCATCGGTTTGGAGTGTCTCGTTGCACCATCACCGTCACAGCAGCGCGAAGGTGGCTGAAATTTGTCCCCACCACCACGCGAATCAAAACCTGGAGACCTCTCCGAGAGATTGTCAACTGTGGCAGGCCACCGGATTACGCCGCTAATCCGATCGTCGACATAACAGCCCCGTTCGGTCATGATCTGCAGATAAAGGTAATTAAATTTGATGCAGTTCAATTAGCGACGACCAGCCACCTCTCACTCCCTGGAGAGCTACAAACACGTCAAATCGCACGTATCCTTCTAGAGCACGAAGACTTTGAAGAACCGGAGCGTGCGAAAATCCTTTCCACAGAACCTTTGGCGGGCACAGGCCACGGCCACTGGATTGACAATCTCATTACAAATTCAAATCACGGGGCTAAACTTTTACGGAGACACCAAACTTCTGACACCTTGTCCATAAATCAATCAGAATTTTTCAGTCTGTGTGTGGAACGGTAAGCTCCGGTTTGGTCGCGACGTCGTTACAGAGTTGGTTCGAAGCTTAGCTACTGATGGAGTTGGTGCTAATCCGTCGCTGCGAGCTCGTTCACACCTACTACGAGGAGAGTGGGTAATCCGAGCTTATTACAACTGGAAGGTGATTGGGCTTGGAATAAGGAGGGATTTGAAATTACTTCGTTGTCCAAGAATACACCAAATTTCCTAATTTAAAAAAAGCATTTCATTTTAACAAACTTTGCTTTTTGTTTGTTTACATTGTTTACAATTACTAGGAAAAATAACGCCATGATTCAAAATCCGGACACTTAGTAGCATATCATTTTTGTTATATCTGGCAAAAAATCATGTACCTAATACGTTGTAAATGTAGAAACATCATCCGGATGTAGTATAAACAGTCAGTTTCAAGAAAATTAGAGGTGGGCAAAAAAAGAGCGAACCGCTCAAAGAGCCGGTTCACTGAAAAGAGCGAACGAACCGTGGCTCACAAAAAAAAGAACCGCGGTTCTATTTTAAACTCCGGTCTTTTGTAAGAACCGTTTCAATATGGCATGATTTTTGTTATAAATATAATTTATTGAATTTCCAAAAAATGTAGTATTAAATTTATTTTTGAGAATTGAAAATGCAATTTAAAAAATTTCAATGCTTCTAAAAATTAATTCCGAAAGTAAATGATTTTCTAAACCAAATAAAATTAACTTTTCAGTGTACAACTTATTGTTCATTAAAGTAATACCGGAATACAAATTAGAACATTCCAAATAGCATAATTTGTCAAGTGTTACCAAAAAATTTTAGAGATTTTGTAAAAAAAATGTATCATTTTGTCCGATTAAACTTTAGCGTTTATAGACTTTATTTATTAATCAGAATGTAGAGAAGAATTCACAGAATATTTTCTTTAAATAAAATATCAGCATAAGTTCAATTCTTGCAGAAATAAACAATTTTAAAATTAATAGCATTTTTTCCAGCATTTTAGGTTTAGGTTGGATGCCATTCAATTACTCGAATAATTAGTTTTGAGTAGAAATCATGACATTGAGGCAACCAAGACCTATGGTTTTAAAGGGTATCTCCTCGTTTCTTTATCAACTATGGCCGTTATAAATAATTTTCAAAGCACCCTTCAAAATCCGTCCGAAAAATCAGGGGACAAAAATATATATTTTTTTTTTTCAAAAAACTTTTAAATTTGTATGAAAATAGAAGTCTTATCCACTGAAAACAAATTAAAAAGCATTTTGGGATCGATCAAAAATATTTTGATTTTTGGTGAAGTTCCGTTGCACAGAACCTAATGCAAAAGTTTAGTTTTCGTTTAAAAAAAAGTTCATCAATACTTCGATCTTTTTAACACTAATGATTGCAATACAACTGAGGATGTGTAAAATGCATTTTAAAACTCTTTTTTCATTAAAATGTCTTGCTATTATTTTTTGCGAATTTGCCCAGAGTTGAGGGACATAAACTTCAAAAAATATTTGGTACGGCCAAATTTATAAAGGTCCAATGTGAAATGACTTATAAAATCACGCAATTCTTGAAAAAACCCTATTCATTCAAATTTTTAAAAAGAGCGAAAGAGCCGTTCAAAAGAGCGGCTCTTTTTAAAGTGTGAACGAAAATGAGCGGCTCCTAAAAAAGAGCGATTTTGCCCACCTCTAGAGAAAATGCATGCAAAATATGTCTTTTCTAGAAATTTTTCATCAGAATTTTAAAATTAAAATGACTTGTTGTGCTTCGAACTCCGGACACAGAAAAAGCTGATTCGAAATCCGGACACTTCTGCTTCGAATTCCGGACACTCGATTTTACTTATGAATCGCACAAATTTGGACTGGATTGTTAGTGAATGGCATTCTTTAGGTCTCAAATAAGCTGTTAACATCAAAACAATCGATAGTTTGTATAAAAAATTGCTAGAATTTAAGGAAATCGAAACCATACATTTCTACTTTGCCTTCCCGGTGCTTCAAACGCCTATGAAATATTTCAAGTGAAATGATTCTCATTTTTGGTAAACTTATAATTTTATTGTATTTAATAGTTTTGGCATTAACTACAGCGTTCAAACAAACTTTAAATAAAGGTTGATGTTGGAATTCATCAAACAACACAGTTTTGACATTCATAATGCGAACTTATATCCAAATAATTGATAAAACAAGTTGAAGAATCCAGGTTTCGAAGAGGCCGGGAATTCGAATCATGACGTTACACAAATACCGTTTGACTTCAAAATCGAAATTTTAACGATTTCCATGTATTTATTTTTTGGTCAATCGCAATACAGAAAATTGTTGTAGAAATATTTGCAATAACTTATAACTTAGGAAAGTGATTTTTGAAAGTGAGAATAAAATGAAGAAAAAAACATTTAAATAAAATTAATTCAACATTCCTAATCTAATCTAACACATCCGATTTTAGCTGTCCTAGACGCAAAAGAAAGGTGATTAGTTTGGCTATTTGGAAAAAAATAGTAAGAAGTTTCAAAAATCTAGCTTAACATTTGAAAAGGTCGTATGAAAACTTAAAATGCTGTTTTGAAGGTCTCGGGACCAAAGGGCCTATGTCTGAAAATATTTTTATCAGATTTCTCGGAAAATTTCACATAACATATCAAAAAATGGTAAATTTATGTTTTCAATACTCTGAGATACGATTTTCGAAAATAAAAACTAGGTTTTTCGACGCGCCACGCGCAAAAATGGGAAAATGACGAAAACGGCAAAATATTTTTTCACTAAAATTGTGATAACTTGAACATTTCCGCGATGTCCTATACATGTTAGGGTACCAAAAGTTGCGTATTTTTTTGCCTGTAGGAGCGAATGAACAAAAATTCAAAATTTCCCATAGTAATTTCAATGTAAACTTGAACCCGCTTGAGACAAGCCAGTTTTCAACCAAATGAGCTGTAATTTGGTGTGAGAGTCTCTATGGGTGTGCCCTACAAGGGGAACCACACCAGAACTTGATCTGAGAACTTTTCAAAATCCGTACCCACCCTAATATAGGTATTAATAATATTTTTTATTATCATCAAACAAGCTCAACTATGTTTTGCAATTTTAAATATAAATCAGTCAAATATAATTTCACTCTAAACTTTTATAATTGCTCTTTTCGTTAGATGATGTCATGTTAAGCATAAAACTGAAAAAATAATTAAATTTAAAAAGAATTGTTCTATTACCTACACAACAAGTTTTGGATTGCCACTTCCGTAAAATAAATAACTGAATGCGATTTAGTTACATCACTTTTGCTGAAATTCGACAATGAACAAAAACATTGCTGAAAAATCAGTAACTCCATTGTTAAACAGAAATGTCCCTTATGACTTATTGTTAGGATGCTGTCGAGAGAAAATTTCAGTGGTGGATCAGCATGTTGGTGTGTTCCTAGTATCACGTTTATAAATGGTGGAGAAAATTTATAGATTATTGAATGATAGTTAATAAAAGCTACTTTCTGTAATTTTGACAAAAGATTTTCCAAGTTATTTGGGCATTATTAAACCTTCTTATAACGAAGGCGTTTTTCACTAATTATACTCTGAAAACGTTTTTTTATCTTTTCGGTTGTATGTTCCATAGAAATATTTTGAAGCTGATATTTTGTTTAATCAGTCTTAAACAGATGTTGATGTTTGATGGATTTCGGTGACTTGAACAACTAACATAGTATAAGTCTTCTTACAGTGTGTTTTTAAAATAGTAACTCTTAACAAAATAAATGGTTACATGAACTATGTCTTTAAATTTCAAATAATCAACAGTACACGATTTATGTAAACCAAACATCCACACAGCTTAGCAGCTGATAATTTTTTTGGAAAAAAATTTACATCGTTACTAGAGTTCTTTTCCAAAGATGTCTATGTGCCATTGGTTTCCTGTAAACATAGAACGTTTTGAAAAAGTGTTCTGTAATTATTACATAAAGACTGGTGTAGAGTGCAAGGACCAGCCAAATCTCGTTAAATAATGTATGTTTTTCTTTTCTCTTCCAGGTAAGAAATACGAGCAACCAATTTTTAGTAAGTAAAAAAGATGTAAAATAATCAATTTTATGGAAAAAAAAGTTTTCCGTTTATTTTTTACCATGAGTTTTATTATCTGCTTGAATGAAAATCAATGTGTTGGTTGAATGAAATAGAAAAAACATAATATTCCTAATGTTACAAAATCAAGAATTTAATTATGGGATAAATGATCATAATAAGGTAAATATTTTGTTGACTGAGATTTTTCTTATGTTTCAAACCTGTTTGTTCATACACCCCCGTAGTCATGACAATACACCATCATCCATGTCGAAATATGTATTTTTCCGCAAAATACTGTAAAACCCTTTCTTTTTCACCCATCGCGCTGCCCAAAGATTAACTGTCAGTTTATTTAGAAACCGTGTGTATTAAATTAACCAAACAAGCCACTAACGCTTTAAACCACCCCTCCTCCCTCCCGCGCTAATCCACCCGCACCTCACTTGTCAAACATCACGAAAGTAAAAACAAATCGTTCCGATCGCTGCAACTGACCATCGTGAGAACTTCTCAAATTGAATTAAAAATCAATCAACGATCAACAACGCAGCAGCAACAGAGCAGATCAACGGCAGCAGCTAAAACACAGCGGTAATCCCGCGGCCTCACCGTTGCCGATGATGATGGTGGTGATCTGACGACTCAACGGTGAAATAAAATGGAGAGAAAAAAAAAGTTGGCGATACTTTCAGACCTCGCGCGCGCGAAAAAAAGAACCAGTGACCCACTGAATGGACCACGCGTACGACCCATGAGGGAGAGGGGGATTTTGGGTGGTCAAAATGTTTTGGTTCTGGAAATAATATTTCAGATTTCAAAGCTCGCAAAAAATATGTTTAAGGTTAACGTCTGTTTGGTCAATTATCAGTTAATAATTATGTTGAAATGAAATACATTCTAATTTTTAACGAAAATTGTGATACTAAAATCCCACTGTGCGCAACGTCATACACGCTTCGTCTGCCCTCCAAACCACGTGGTTGGTGGAGGAGGTGTGGGTGAGTCGTGCGCGTGCAATCCTCACCCACCCACCTCTCTATTGAACGTCCACCAAGATTGATGACTTGGCGCGGCAACCGGGAATCGGTGAAGAAAGTGAGGAGAGCAGATCAGAGCACATGTCCAACGTGACACCGCAACATAATCGGGCCTGATTGATTTGCGATCAAAGAGAATGTAAATTAGTTGAGAAAACAGAATGCCTTTTTTCGCACTCTACCGTGAACCATTTTGTGGGTGTTTTGTTTTGGTTGGCGCGGTACAAACTTTATGGTCAGTAAAAAAAACTGTGAGAAAAAAAGACCAAAACAACTTTTATGAAATTTATTGAAATTTCATTGGTTTTTTCAACTGTTCTGGATGTGTGTGACGATCCACACAAAATATTTTGGTTTTGTATGGGAGAATGTGTCATGGCGCCTAAGTGTTTTTTTTTTTTATATCTTAATTCCCTGTGGGGCATTACAGCTTTTCTGTTCATGCCATAGTAATATTTTTAAACTTACAGGTTTTATATGACCTAAATAAGTTTTTATTGCCTACTTAAAACCTAGTGTAAGGACTCACTCAAGAAATGTAACACATCATCAAAACTAATTGAAATAAGCTAGAATATTCTTTTCATTCTTTCAAGTCTTATGGGTAATGGGTAATTCACTACCAACTCACACGAGATCGGGAAGAGTTGCCCCGACCCCTCTTCGATTTGCGTGAAACATTGTCCTAGGAGGTAACTTTTGTCCCTGATCACGAATCTGAGCTCCATTATTCGATATCTCGTGACGGAGGGGCGGTACGACCCCTCAAATTTTAGTACATGCGAAAAAAGACATGTTTTTCAAAAAATTGCAGCCCGATTTGATGAAGTACCCAAAATTCCGTTCCGTTTAGTGTTTTTTTGATGAAAACACGTTAAAAAATTATCCTGCCATTTCCCGTTACCCAACTGTATTTTTTTTTTTTGAACGTGTCATTTTAAAGGAAATTTAATGTACTTTTCAATTTACATTAATTCAGACGGGTAATTTTTTCATTAAGAACAAAATTTTTCATTTAAACATTTCGTGTTTTTATTAACTTTGCAGGATAATTTTTTAGAGTGTAATAATGTTCTACAAAATTGTAGAGCAGACAATTACAAAATTTTTGATACATAAACACAAAAAGTTTGCTTGTAACCATTAGGTTTTACGCCAACTCGGTTTTTAGGTTAGAAATTTGACAGCTTGCCTGCACTGTTTACATTTTTTGCACGCGTGTCTCAGTAAAAATGTGTGTGCGTGTGCACTCGTGACGTCACGCTGTAAAACCTAATTACGGGTTATCGCGATTTTTTGGTAAAAGGTTTCAAAAAGTTGGTTGTGTCGATCATTGCCGTTCATCGTCACCCGCGACAGACATGAATGACGAAAAAAAGAGAAACGCAAAAAGCATCTTTTTCAAAACTCTTTTTTTTTCATAAGATCGCGCTAACTCGTGATGGTTATAAGCAAACACCTTATGTTTACATATCATTTTTTTTGTAATTGTCTGCTCTACCACTTTGAAGAACATTTTTAGCTCTCTAGACAATTATCCTTCAAAGTTAGAAAAAACACAAAATTTGAATATGAAAAAAAATTGTTCTAAATGAAAAAACACCAATCTGAGTTAATGTACATTTGAAAAGTACATTAAATTATTAACGAATTGACCCATTTGTTATGATAGTGTGAGTTTTAACCATTATTTTTTCGATTTTGACTTTGAGCCCTCAATAAATTTTGATTGAACGATTCTCTCGACTCTGAATTTTGGGTGTACATGTTCCAGAAAATTTGAGGCTTTAGTAACGGGAAATGGCTGAATTTTTATAAACTTTTTATTGTTTTTTCGATGAAAAATACATTTTTTGGAATTTTTTGTATGCCATTAAATCGGGCGTCCAACACAGAAAAAAATCAACTATATTTATCGTGAATAAAGTTCACAAATGTGGGAACCACGAACGAATTAATTCAAGAGTATGGTGCATTTGCATTATAAACGTGAATATATTCATACGTGGTTCACGCATTCGTGAATTTAATTCCCGATTTCGAGTATTGTTTTTTTCCGTGAATTTTAATAAAAGTCCCTTTGACACCAAATTCCCTTCTCATCACCTTTCAGACTGCAAATTATTGAAAAACATCTTTTTTTTTTGCATGTTCAAAAATTTAAGTGGTCGTAACGCCCTTCGCCACGAGATATCACAAAACGGACCTCTGATTCTTGATAAGGGACAGAAGTTACACCTGAGGACAAAGTTTCACGCAAATCGAAGAGGGGTCCAACGAGTTCAAAACATTGAAGATCTGGCAACGCTGACTCGAATTTTCATCTCATATGGGATATTTGTGTACATTTTATTGCGAATTTCAAGAAAAACTAGATGAAATTTGTTTCCAAACCCATCAAATCACCAATTGTTGGTAAAGAGTGAGGAATGCACCAACCACTTAGATGGATTAAGTTAGTTTTTGATACTGAAAAAAAAATTCTGCGCTTGCTCAACTCGAGAGAAAGCATGAACTTTGGGGTCTCCAGAAACACGAACACCTTGAATTTTCCAAGAATTTTTATACTATGTCGAACGGTTTTCCTCCAAAGTTTGTTTGGAGAATTAGTGCTGTTCGGTACTCCAACATATTGCATGCAAGTTTTTGCTTGTACACAGAAAAAAATAAGTAAATTTACACAGCACGTAATTACTATTTCTTATGTAAACTCACTCAATGTAATGTTCAAATATAATGTAAAGAGTAAAAAGTCATGGAAATTACTCTAATGTAAATCATGAATCTAATGGAAACGTTGAGCATGGAAACTCAAATCTGATGAATTTCTACCCGTGTTCGGCTTCCTGTAAATTCCTATTCAATGTAAATCATATATCCAATGTATTTCTGCCAAACGTTGACTTCAAAACTACCCGAACTAAAAATAGTAATATTTGGTTCTCTTTCTATCGCTCTCATACTTCGCTGGCCCACTGCTTGAGACTCGCCCTTAACAAGTTGATGCTTTAGCCGCTCGTTTATAAAATGCGAAGATGGCTCAGTCGACAACGGGTAGCAGCAGTAACACCGAACATTCTACCCGTCGTCCGTTCGATTCCAGTCCAGCGTTATTCCACTTGGTCGTCGACGAGAAAGCGTCCCCTACCTGTGAAACAACTTTTTAAAATTATAATTTCCTTTTGCTGCCCACTTCACTCATTTTAAAATAGAACATAGGCCACACCCTTTTCCTACTGCAATCCAAGTCGAGCTTCTCATTCCCATTGGCCAATCAGAATTAGTTGATTTGAACTAATGTAAATTCCAAAAGTAATGTGAATTCCAAAACTAATGTAAATTTTCAAAGCTAATGTAAATTTCCAATGAATCTAATGTAAATTTCCAATAAACCTAATGTAAATATACATCATTTATCATGATACCTTTTGGTAAATGATAAATAATGTAAATTTACAGAAATATTTTTTTCTGTGTATGCAACAGTGACGAACAGCCCTAATTCTCCATACAAACTTTGGAGAAAACCATTCCGCCCTGACTAAATATTTTAGAAAAAATCAGAGTGCTCGTGTTTTTGGGGACCTCAAAGTTTATGCCTCGAGTTGAGCCTGTGCAGTTAGTTTTGTATTTTTTTGTAGGTCAGTTAATTTCAAACTAAAAAGCTCATCACGACACAAATGCCATTGCAATGGTTAAGTGTCCTTTTTAAAACTAATAATAATTTTCAATTTTAAATTCGCTTTTATTAATGAAGAATCATGTTACAATTAGTTCATTCGCAGTACATAACAGAGTTTTCGAGTTTCTTTCAGCAGTGTGTTAAATCTAAATCCATTTTGGAACGATTATTGCTTATAACTTAAAGATTAAAAAATTTAGAAAACTAATAATAATAAAAAGCTCCAATTCGGGGTTTCTACACGTTTGGGGTCAATTATATGTATTTGAAAAAATTAAGTTAAAAAAATAAGTTTGTCAAAAGTCACTTTTTGCAATTTTGTTCTTATATTTGAGGTTTACAAATAAGGTTCACAAAACTGCAGTATCACAAAATCTATCAAACCATCTAACTAGTGTTAAGCCCAGTGAATTACCTAGCAAACCATTTTTTAAAATTCTTTATCTACTTTTTTGCGCACGTAAATTTACATACATTTTTGCATGAATGCATGAATCTGCATCGTTCATAATGTACAATCATCTGTATAAGTTTAATAATACAAAAAACTAACTCTACTTGATTCGCCCGCAACGCCTTTCGGGGTGTATCCTAGGGTTTTACCTCTCTTACTAACATTGAGTCCAAAACCTACAAACATCTATACAAACACATCTATACCACTAAGGTGTCGTAGGGATCCTTGCGCACTTTAGATAGGTGTTTACTAACATTCCTTCCGTTCCCAAAGGATAGCTTAGACCCGCCAAGGACCCCCTTATGCCCTGGGCTGTATTACACACTCATCAAAAGATGAAGACATGGTATCTCCCGTGTTGGATTATTATTCCGGATGAGGGTCTAACACAACCAGACCAAACAGAGGGATAAGCGTTGTGGAGCCATCCGTGGATAGGGCGTCCTGAAATGCTAATGCTAAATTTTTGCAAGGATGCATGAATCAACACATTTGATAACAAATGCATTGCCAGGCAGTCATGCAGGTAAGCTAGCACACTCATGAGTTCAAAAATAATTGTTTCTAGGTAGCCCATAAGAGCCGTCCGCGCGGAAATGATCATTTTTGGAGGTTTATTTATTTTAAGCAAAAAATCTTAAAAAAGAGGGTGTCTTCGGAAAAGGTTTTCCAAATTTATTGAAGATCGAAAATTGGTAAAAATTGCATAGTTATTTCGCCTTCCGCAGGTAATAAACTAAAACAGTTGCGTTTCTCCATACATTTTGACGATTTTTTCCATAAAAACTTCAAGTGCTTAGAGTCAAGCCAAAAAGCCAAGCATCAAATCACCATCAAAATTTACAGTAGCCTACCAGCATGTCATCCTATTAAGTCCACCAAACCCAATCCAACCTCCTCAAAACGAGGCGTGAAAGCTTTGTTTGATCCCGTGTTGAACGTCCACACCCTGAATCCCCTGTCTGCCTCTCTTGTTGCTCACGTGCGCCACAACAATGACTATTAATTAATTTATTGTAATTTTTATAGCCACACGCCACCTTCGACAATGGCTTAATTGGAGCCTCATTATTGGCAGTCGGCCGGTTGACATCCAAGCCTCGGCGAGGAGAGCTTTGAAGTTCGGGCAAGCTCGCATGCCACGAGTAATTTGGGAGCAAATTTGGGACCGCTTTATGTACGGACCCACAAAGGCTTGTTTTTTTTCGGGGCGTTGTCTGGCGAGTGCTCAATTTCACAGTGCTTTAACATTTAATGAGTGCAATAAATCTTGCAGTCCATTAGAAATGGAGTTTACGAGAGCGAAATCGGTAATGAAGTTCTTACAATGTGACTGTCCCTCCCGCTGGCAGCTGTTGTTGCTGAGGACTCCCAGGAGTTGCTAACAAGGTGAACTTGTTGTCGGCCAGTCACTTTAAAATCAATCAATTCTGAATCGATTTCAATTCGATCGATTCTCTGGTGCGTTCTGAATGAGCGCGTAAGTACGCAACGTACTCGTTGCACAAATCAGCAATGAAAATACCTTCACGAGCACGTGTGCCGTCGGGTCGGGTGAACCTGCTGGCTGCTGCCCCCATTGACATCTTTGGTCAATTTGATTGACCATTTTCAAATTGGCCCGCTCGAGTGATCGACTGACCGACTGGCCGGACGGGGGGTGACCCTTCTGTTCGAAGTCCTCGTACTACATCAGTGGTCACCAAGCTGCTTTGAGTTAAGTTTAAATGAAATAGTAAATCGTCACTTTATTACTCTTGCAATAGACATTGCTATAAATTGTTTTAAATTCATGACACGAATGCCACATTATGGTAAAGTGTCAATAATAAACTAAAATAATAATAAGTTTTAAATTCACCAAAGTCCGTTTTTTTTCATAAAATTATTTTCAGCAAAGTCCGTTGTGAAATTGGAATATAGGAAATTAAGAAGAGTTCCTGACTTGAAAATCGTTAATTTGTAACGATTTCAACTTGGTTGACAACCACTGTCCCCAGACCCTGTTCTCACCGCGAGGGAGAGACCTTCAATTTTCAATTATTCATGTAAGCACCCGTCCCCAAGCCCCGGGCCTGGAGGAGGTGATCGGCCGTAGTCACACCGTTGAACCGGATCCCGCGAACCCATAGGGTACGTCCACACGCGATGCCGGCTAAGAACTTGGATTTCTTTGCACTTGGCTGGCCCGAAAAGGTAGACCTCCCTCAGCCTGCGCTCAGCCGTACTGGAGCATGTAATTTTTTATGGTCTGCCAACGCTCAACGGCAGCAGCCCACCAGAGGTGAAAGGTAAAATCGGCGCGATCTCCCGCGTGGCTCAGGCCATCGGAGACACGAAGGAGATGAAGCCTTTAAGCGCTTTTTGCCTTATAAATGATTTTTTCGAGAGCATCCAGCTAGCCAGCCAGTAAAACTGACCTCATGGACCACGATGGGCGCTGGGTTGGCGTAGGTTGGCCCACGGGTAATGGACATGGTGATTGATTAACTCATCAATTAGCCCAGGCTAAAAGGGTTCGCTGAATTCAATTAGCGCAAGGTCTTGGCGCGAGGTTACCCCAGATGGCCCCTCGAAGGTATTCGAACCGACCGGTGAGAGGTCGCGTACGTGAGTACGCTGCAATTTTGGGGGGGAAACGGGGTGGTGAAGTGTGTTGTGCTGTGCGATAATGATTTGTGGAAGGAATTGGTCGACTAGCTTTGTTGTAGCACAGAATCTGTAGTAGTAATTTAAATGATTCTTTAAAACGGATGCGGGACATTTCACCCAAAGTCGTTTCGCCGAATGGATATTTTGCCGGAGATCGTTTCGCCGAATGAGACTTTTTGCAAAACATGACAGAATACAAATTGTGAAGAATATACCATTAGTTATAAAAATATATTTTGCTGAATTTTTACGTTTTTTCAACATTTACCAGCATTTACTACCCCGTCTAAGGGAAGGCGTGATCAGACAAATCCCGTCTCGAAAAATGCAACCGGGACCGACTGAGAACGAACCCAAGCCAACAAGGGTGATTGGCAACCAACAAATATGATTTTATATAACTTTTTTACATTCCTGACAACATGACAAGTTCTTTTAAAATGAAATGCCTTTCAAAAAAAAATTGTTTAAACATTCTGGAAAAGATTACAATCGATATTACAAGATTTTTCAAAAAAAAAAACAATTTTAGTCATTTTTCTGCCCCTTAATTTGTTCGGCCAACTTTGAAGGGTCAAAGTGATTTTTCACGATATTTGCAACTTCTCAGTTCCTTTGAATTGAAACGAAAAAAACAAGTCCCTTCACAAAGTCATTTTTGAACAAAAAACTAACTTAATCCACCTATGTGGTTGATGCCTTCCTCACTTTTTACCAACAAAGGGTAATACCCTAGTAACATTTTAGGGTTTAAGTAGGCCATTAAAGCCTATTTAGACCGTAAGAGTGTTTCCAGAACCATGATAAAACCTGTAAGTTTAAAAATGTTACTAGGGTATGCGTGGTTTGGACACACATTTCAGCTATTTTTTTAGATCCAGAAAAATAAGTACACAGATATCACTTAAGTGTTCATAACTCGAGACAGGTTTGCCAGATCTTCAATGTTGTGGACTCGTTGGAAAGATCTTTCAATTACCTAACCAACGATGGGTTGGATGATGGATCCGGGCATCGTTTACATACATTTAAGTGAGATCCGGCTTCAAAAAAATACATAAATATCACTTAAGTGGTCATAACTCGAGACAGGGTTGCCAGATCTTCAATGTTGTGGACTCGTTGGAAAGGTCTTTCAATTACCTAATCAACGATGGGTCGGATGATGGATCCGGACATCGTTTACATACATTTAAGTGAGATCTGACTTCAAAAAAGTACATAAATATCACTTAAGTGGTCATAACTCGAGACAGGTTTGCCAGATCTTCAATGTTGTGGACTCGTTGGAAAGATCTTTCAATTACCTATCCAACGATGGGTTGGATGATGGATCCGGACATCGTTTACATACATTTAAGTGAGATCTGGATATTTGAGAAAACACATTTTTATACATAACTTTTGAACTAGTTATCGAAACTTCAAACAATTCAATAGCGATGTATGGGACCCTATACCAAGTCGATTGCAACTTTGATCAATATAGGTTCAGCCAGTGCTGAGAAAACTCAGTGAGAATTTTAGTCACATACATACATACACACACACATAGACATACACACACACAGACATTTGTTCAGTTTTCGTTTCCGAGTCGATATGTATACATGAAGGTGGGTCTTTGAGCTTTTGATAAAAAGTTGATTTTTAGAGCAGGATTATAGCCTTGCCTCAGTGAGGAAGGCAAAAATATCTCTCGGAAAATGAAACCTTTAATACTAATTTATGCTATAAGTTGCAAAAAGAAAGTTTTTTCAGCATGAGCATGAGTTTCCCAGCTTTAATGTTATTTGCCGTCTAAATAACTGTCAAACTCTACAACAATTTCGGAAACCATTACTTGGCGACCTATAATAGTTGAACTTTTGAGCACTCAAAAGGATCGTATAATAGTAGTTTATGCAACAAGTTGCAAAATGGAGATTTTTTCAGCACGTGTCGTACATATATCCAACGAGGTTCATCGAGTTGGATAAATACGACAAGTGTTGAAAAAATCAAGGTTTGCAACGAGTTCCATGCAACATTTTATGCATTTCTGAAAAACACCCATTGAGTCATTCGCGAATAAAAGGAAAACAAAGTAGTTTTACAACAGAATTGCAAAGAATATGTCATGTAATTGATCGAAAAGTTACACTGATGGATGACTTATTCCAATATATGCTACCGTCAGTGGGGGTGACATTGGGTCTGGGGGGTGAGATTGGGTCAAAGTGTTTTTTTACGGATTTTACCATTTTTCAGGTTATTCTCAATGAAACTGAATTCTGTTAAAGGGGTTGTGTAGGGGACATCTTAATATGACTTCGCTGAAAAAATCTCGTTCCTAGAACAAATCCTGTTATTTTAGCAGATGTCTTAAGTTGGGGTACGTTTTTGGCCAAAAATGACCTCTCGAAAAATTGATTAGTGCGCTGACCACGGGGACGCGTTGTCTTGTTTTTGCATGCTCATTTTCATTTCTTTTGTGTCGCTGTTTGTGTGCTTGGGTGAGTGGTTATTATAATTAAATAATGGCATCATAAGTGGAGTAGTGCGGTGCCTGTGTGGACGCGCAGTCCTGTTTTTTCGTGTTATTTTCCATCTCTTTTGTGTCGCTTTTTGTGTACATGGGGTGATTGGATTTCTTCTGATTCGTGTTGTTTTCATCTCTTTTGTGTCGCTGTCACATATGTGTATGTATGTATGTGACTGTCACATGTGCATGGGGTGATTGGTCTTCTTCTTCTTCTTTTTTCTTGATTTTTAGTTCGCGCGTTCGTTGGCCAATGAGTTTATTTTTGTTCTCTTTACATAGTTTTCGATAGAAACGATCCGAATTCTTTTTTTTTTCGAGACAAGCAAGTCGTATTGCTGGATTAAGTCCTTTCTATATTATCGATGATCGGAAGGCACGCCGACGAATATGTTTTAAGGCTTATGATATAAAATCATTTTAATGAATAAAGCCCTTCTTACACCACCGTTGATCGGAAGGCACGCCGACGAAGAATTTCTGGAGGATCGCGGTCGAATTAATACTATATTTAAAATTCTAGATAGCTATCTTTCGGATTCGATTGTGAGTAGCGGGACTTCGCGGTTACTATGCAACGTGTTTTTTGGAGTCTTTTTATATTTTAAATTTATAAGTCCTTCTTTTATCATCGTTGATAGGAAGGCACGCCGCCGGTTAAGTTCGTTTAAGTTATTGTTTTAATTTCATTACAATCGGTTACGTGGTGTCCTGTTTTCTTTTCGTTTATATTCGTTGATCGTAATAATTTATTCCAACTGGCAGTTTTAGTATTAACTCATCTACTATTTTTGACATTTGCTCGCGTTATCTTAATTGTACCAACAGTAAAAATATACTGATAAGTCCAGCCCATAGCACTACCGCTCGGTTGGCACGCGTTCGATTAAAACAAACTTTTTAAATAATCAATTATTTATCTTTCGGCAGCCGGCTGCCTAAGATTTAAAATTTCAACCGATAAACAAAATGCTTATGGTCACATCACTGCCACTCGTGAATCCTGACCTCATACCCATCTACTAACCCCCTCAAAACTCATGTGATACTTTGTCGGAGAAGCAGTCGATTGGGCGGTCTCTATCACTCAAGTATCGGACTAACATTCCCATCCACTTTCCCGTGACCCTACCACTGGTCGTGGCCGGCGCCGGTATTGATCAGCATGATAGGGGCCTTTGAGAAGTTGCAAAGCGAGGAAAGATAGCACCCACTCATCTTCCATGGCTCGTGGATGTAACTTCTGGAGGTCCTGGTCAATAACGGAGTAGCAACTGCGGGTGGGCACCTATGCTTATGCTTATGCTAAAAATGACCTCTCAAAAAATCATTTTTCTAATATTTTTGTTAGAATTGCTCGAAAACTACCCAAATGTTTGAAAATCTTCACTTCAAACATTGTAGCGTGTCAATACGATTCCCTCGAACAAGAAACGTTGTTGGATGACTTGTTTTTACCATATCGTTGTATTCGAGCATCATTTTAGTTTCATTTGACCCAATGTCACCCCCTATAAGGGGTGAGATTTAGTCAATTTTCAAACTATTGGCATTTAAGGTAGTGTTCATCAAAATCCACCATATTTTGGAAAAATGTTAGTAAACTATCTAAGAACAAATCTACGTTGAAATATATGTTATTTAAATTGTTTTTGTTATTAAGAAATTTCGAGAGGTGTATCGTTTTTTGACCCATAGTCACCCCCACTGACGGTATGTATTTGGGTTTAACTTTAGTATTATTTTAACTAATAATACCCCCTCTTAGGGTGAGATTATGTAAATTTTCTAATGATTGGCTTTTTTTGCAGATTTCATCAAACTTCGCCAGTTCTTGTTTTTCTCTTATTGGAAATGTTGAGAAACTAAGCATATTTTCATGTATACAGCAAAAAAAGTTCTCCGATCGGGCCCAATTTTTTTCTGAGATTTGCTTGGCTAACATAATAGGACCCGTATTTTTTTCGGCCGTTAGAGCGACCATTTGGTGGTCCTATTTTCCCTAGAAAGACCAACTTAT
Source organism: Culex pipiens pallens (assembly GCF_016801865.2). NCBI lineage: Eukaryota > Metazoa > Arthropoda > Insecta > Diptera > Culicidae > Culex > Culex pipiens. The sequence continues at coordinate 143,489,442 of NC_068938.1, read as the reverse complement.
CACCTTGCGTCCAAGACAACTAAAATCTGTTGAGATGGCGTGGAGTTATGGGTTTTTTGAAAAATGTGGATTTTGTTAAAAATTACGAAAATGCCATTTTTTTAGGTCACCCTAAAGGCCAAACAAAACAATACCGATCTAATTATTTTGGCCAAGGTAGAACCCCCAGACAAATTATGAGCCCGATCGGAGGACTTTTTTTTCAGTTTAGGCTCTTTTCAAATGGAATTGCTCTATAAACTTCTTAGAAATCTAAATTGTATTTTGTTACCGTTAGCAGGAGTGGCTGTGGATCAAAAATTCATAACAGTCAAGTTTAGGCAATTTCACCTGTAAGTTTTGTTGTCTAGAAAATTAAGATCCGCTTTTGAGTAGATTATATGTAGTATTTTTTAATCTGAACTGCAACAAAAACGCGTTGAAAAGGTTTGTTAATACGGAGGCTGCTTTTTGACAAACCAGTTTTCATTAAACTCAATTTGTTAACATCGGAAAGGTAACGCCGAAAAAACAAGCTGCATGCTGCTTGCGTCAAAACAACATCGTACAAGCATAATTAATGAATCTGCGCGAGGTGCGGACAGTAGGCAAATTCGCTTAACAAAGGGTAAAATTAATTGATCCAACACCATATCCGATGCGCGCCCGCGTTCCACCGCGCGCTCGTACGGCGTGTTTCGCCTAATGATACCACATGTAAGACCACTCAACACCGCGGCTGGAACCGGCTCGAACTTCCTCGCACATGTCAACCGAGTCCATTTGTCTAAGCTCCTCCGAGAGTGGTGGTGACCCGGCCGGGTGCTATCTTAATCTAGAGCTTAATCTTGAACCGTCCTTTTTTATCGCGCGCCCCGTTTTTAAAGGCGCCCGAGGCGAAAAAGTTCTTGGCGTGGCGTCGTTGCTTGCGCACTTAATCGACCAAGCCGGGCCGGACTTATGCTAAGGCTGAAGGTGGTGGGTTGGACTGGCTGGTGGGTTGTTGGGCGGTTAAAGCGTAAGATATCAACACCCGGGAGCAATCGTCATAACTGAAGTCGTGGCGGCAACGCAGTTCAAATTAGTCGCGAAACGCGTGCCCATGATAAGCAAGAAATGGTTCAGAATGGGTGTTGCATAGGGGGAGTCAGTCAGCGGTTTGGGAGTTGAATTCACGTGTGGGTGAAAATAGACAATCTTCGAATATCAAATACATCTGACGAACTTATACTTCAAAGCTAGAGAGCCCTTTTTGCTTTAAGTGAAGCAAATATTTTGCATTCAAACTTAGTACACCGAAAAGGGTCGTGGATAAACCACGTGACCTTCAAAGAGCTGAAAACAACTTTGAGATTTGGAATGTATTGACAAATTAAACCACCCAAAGTTTCGTATGTGTAGTGTTCATTTCCCCAGAGTCTTTTCCCATAGACTGACATTATCGCGGTACAAATTTCTGGTCAAAAAGCGAGGAGACTCCCAACACCCCGACCGGTACCACGGTTGATTTGCAATCCGAACCGGGTCACAACTGCACGTGGCGTGACCAATCCGCAAGGAACCATCCCTTACCCACCAAGCGTCCAAGCGCCAACTCGTACTCACCATAGCCTTTTGCTGACCACGGTGCGTTCAAATAGCTTATCCGGAGAGCGTGGTCGCCCGCGCGCGCTTTTGCGATAGCATCGAATCGATTTTACGCCCAATTTAATGGTCTTCACTCTCTTTCTCTCCGCTGGGTCCTTTGTGGCCACCCAGCCGCGTTTGCCCTCATGGGTGGTACCGACACGTGTGGTTGAGGGGTGAAGGGGGGAGGGCAGATCTTCGTTCACATGCTAGCGCGCGTTTGTGCCTGCTGTTGATGATGATGATGGGGATCACTATCATCGGCCCCATGCGAGCTCTCAACTCTTCGGAGGGAGTCTCTAGTTGAGGAAAGTGTTTGGGTGTCTTTTTCGCCCAGCGGAGTGCCAAATGGACGTGGCTCTAGGGTCCAGTTCGTAACGAGCCCCTGCGCGAAATTGGCCACGGCTAAAAGTTCATTACTCATTGTTTGGTTTGCGTCTTGGGCGAAGGAATTGGCGGGAAAATGTGGACGAGATTGATCTAAATATTTGAAATATGCGCAGCGAATTGGGTTGAGGAGGGTTGAAGATTTGCTATCGTTAACCGCGGGCAACGTGTGACGTATTAATTAGAGAATTTTCGAGGTATAGGATGAATATTTAGTTTTTCACTGTAAATGCAATATAGTTTGTAGAGGGTGACGATTCTCGAGATTTTCAAACTCCTGGGAATCAAAAATTGAATTTTGATATTTTGCGGGAATTTCCGGGACCCGGGAAATTAAAATTATATGATAAATAATTGAATGACACTTGATATTATTATCACTCAAGTAGTTTTAGTCATAATTAAAAAAATAGTCATGGTTGTTAAAAAAAAAACATCAATTTTACTAAACATATTGAGATTTTGAATACTTTGTGGTTACAAGGAAACGGAACGAAATATTTTAACCACGTGGACTTGAACTCTACAAATAATGACATAGTTGTTTTTTAATAATAGTTTAAAATAATAACGAAACGCTTTACTGATATATTTCTTTAAAATCTTGATATAACTGTGAAGAAAAGAAGTTTACTAACTTCAACTTCACAGAAAATGGTGTAAGTTTACTCGACACGGAAAAAATAAATCACATGTAAAGTAGGTAGATGCAAACTAAAAATTTGATGTAATCGTCTGTACCACACGTAAAATCATGATTTTACGATTAATTTGTTGTAATTTAACATCAAATCACATTTAAATTAAAATGATTAATAACGTGCAAAATTGTTGCATCATCAATGATGTAACATTTAAAAAAAAAATTCAGTGTTCTTTAGTTTTTTTTAGCTTATTTAAATTTGAGAAATTTATTATTAATTAATTTGAGTTAAGTGAAATTAAATTACTCTATCACTAAGTGAAGACCCGCCGCAATGTAATGAATTAAAAGGCATGTGCCTTGTATTACATGAATAAATAAACGAATAATAATAATAAGAGCTAATTTTGTTCACTTTTGGCCCCCGATTTTTGTGTTTCATCAATCAATTACTGTTATTGGCATTTTTCTCCTAGTTTAATTTAACGTTTACTGAATTCGCATATCATGCAAATTGATCAATGGTTTACCTTAAAAATGGATATAAAAATGGAAAAAATACTCAAAATTTCCGTTTTCACAATGTGGGTATCAAACGATTGGGATTTTTTCATACATTTTGAATGTAATAACAACATTTTTGAAAATACTGAAAATTTTCATAAAACTACGAATTTTTTGAAAAAAATACTCAAAATTTCAGTTTTTACAATATGGGTATCAAACCATTGAGATGAGTAGTGCGGTGCCTGTGTGGACGCTCAGTCCTGTTTTTTCGTGTTATTTTCCGTCTCTTTTATGTCGCTGTTCGAGTGCATGGGGTGATTGGTCATTATAATTAAATAATGGCATCAGTAGTGCGGTGCCTGTGTGGACGCTCAGTCCTGTTTTTTCGTGTTATTTTCCGTCTCTTTTATGTCGCTGTTCGAGTGCATGGGGTGATTGGTCATTATAATTAAATAATGGCATCAGTAGTGCGGTGCCTGTGTGGACGCTCAGTCCTGTTTTTTCGTGTTATTTTCCGTCTCTTTTATGTCGCTGTTCGAGTGCATGGGGTGATTGGTCATTATAATTAAATAATGGCATCAGTAGTGCGGTGCCTGTGTGGACGCTCAGTCCTGTTTTTTCGTGTTATTTTCCGTCTCTTTTATGTCGCTGTTCGAGTGCATGGGGTGATTGGTCATTATAATTAAATAATGGCATCAGTAGTGCGGTGCCTGTGTGGACGCTCAGTCCTGTTTTTTCGTGTTATTTTCCGTCTCTTTTATGTCGCTGTTCGAGTGCATGGGGTGATTGGTCATTATAATTAAATAATGGCATCAGTAGTGCGGTGCCTGTGTGGACGCTCAGTCCTGTTTTTTCGTGTTATTTTCCGTCTCTTTTGTGTCGCTGTTCGAGTGCATGGGGTGATTGGTTATTATAATTAAATAATGGCATCAGTAGTGCGGTGCCTGTGTGGACGCGAAGTCCTGTTTTTTCGTGTTATTTTCCGTCTCTTTTATGTCGCTGTTCGAGTGCATGGGATTGGTCATTATAATTAAATAATGGCATCAGTAGTGCGGTGCCTGTGTGGACGCTCAGTCCTGTTTTTTCGTGTTATTTTCCGTCTCTTTTGTGTCGATGTTCGAGTGCATGGGGTGATTGGTCATTATAAATAAATAATGGCATCAGTAGTGCGGTGCCTGTGTGGACGCGAAGTCCTGTTTTTTCGTGTTATTTTCCGTCTCTTTTATGTCGCTGTTCGAGTGCATGGGATTGGTCATTATAATTAAATAATGGCATCAGTAGTGCGGTGCCTGTGTGGACGCTCAGTCCTGTTTTTTCGTGTTATTTTCCGTCTCTTTTATGTCGCTGTTCGAGTGCATGGGATTGGTCATTATAATTAAATAATGGCATCAGTAGTGCGGTGCCTGTGTGGACGCGAAGTCCTGTTTTTTTCGTGTTATTTTCCATCTCTTTTGTGTCGCTATTTGTGTACATGGGGTGATTGGATTTCTTCTGATTCGTGTTGTTTTCATCTCTTTTGTGTCGTTTTTTTGTGTGCCTGGGGTGATTGGTCTTCTTCTTCTTCATTTTTTCTTTATTTTTAGTTCGCGCGTTCGTTGGCCAATGAGTTTATTTTTGTTCTCTTTACATAGTTTTCGATAGAAACGATCCGAATTCTTTTTTTTTCGAGACAAGCAAGTCGTATTGCTGGATTAAGTCCTTTCTATATCATCGATGATCGGAAGGCACGCCGACGAATATGTTTTAAGGCTTATGATATAAAATCATTTTTAATGAATAAAGCCCTTCTTACATCACCGTTGATCGGAAGGCACGCCGACGAAGAATTTCTGGAGGATCGCGGTCGAATTAATACTATATTTAAAATTCTAGATAGCTATCTTTCGGATTCGATTGTGAGTAGCGGGATTTCGCGGTTACTATGCAACGTATTTTTTGGAGTCTTTTTATATTTTAAATTTATAAGTCCTTCTTTTTTCATCGTTGATAGGAAGGCACGCCGCCGGTTAAGTTCGTTTAAGTTATTGTTTTAATTTCATTACAATCGGTTACGTGGTGTCCTGTTTTCTTTTCGTTTATATTCGTTGATCGTAATAATTTATTCCAACTGGCAGCTTTAGTATTAACTCATCTACTATTTTTGACATTTGCTCGCGTTATCTTAATTGTACCAACAGTAAACATATACTGATAAGTCCAGCCCATAGCACTACCGCTCGGTTGGCACGCGTTCGATTAAAACAAACTTTTTAAATAATCAATTATTTATCTTTCCGCAGCCGGCTGCCTAAGATTTAAAATTTCAACCGATAAACAAAATGCTCATGGTCACATCACTGCCACTCGTGAATCCTGACCTCATACCCATCTACTAACCCCCTCAAAACTCATGTGATACTTTGTCGGAGAAGCAGTCGATTGGGCGGTCTCTATCACTCAAGTATCGGACTAACATTCCCATCCACTTCCCCGTGACCCTACCACTGGTCGTGGCCGGCGCCGGTATTGATCAGCATGATAGGGGCCTTTGAGAAGTTGCGAAGCGAGGAAAGATAGCACCCACTTATCTTCCACGGCTCGTGGATGTAACTTCTGGAGGTCCTGGTCAATAACGGAGTAGCAACTGCGGGTGGGCACCTATGCTTATGCTTATGCTTATGCTTATGGGTATCAAACCATTGAGATTTTTTGATTTTTTTTATTATTTTTAAAAAATGTTGTTATTACATTCGAAATTTATGAAAAAAATCCCGATCAAACGACCCATATTTTAAAAACTGAAATTTTGAATATTTTTTTCCAAAATACGTAGTTTTGTGAAAATTTTGAGTGTCTTCAAAAAAAATTGTTATTACATTCGAAATGTATGAAAAAATCCTAATCGTTTGATAACCATATTGTAAAAACTGAAATTTTTAGATTTTTTTCGAAAATACGTAGTTTTGTGAAATTTTTGAGTATTTCCAAAAAATGTTGTTATTACAATCGAAATGTATGAAAAAAAAACTGAAATTTTGAGTATTTTTTTTCGAAAATACGTAGTTTTGTGAAAATTTTGAGTGTTTTCAGAAAAAATGATTTTACATTCGTAATGTATGAAGAAAAGCCAACCATTTGATACCCATATTGCAATAACAATAATTTTGAGTATTTTTTCGAGAAACGTTGCATTTTCAAAATACAGGAAAAATGTTTTTTTTTGTGAAAAATTTTCATGATATATAATTTTAATGGATAGCTGACATCATCCCGATTACAAAACACTATAATTTTTTGATGTTTGCATGATTTTTCATACGATTGAAGCCAATGTCTCCCATATAGCCAAAATCCCATAAGATCTGTGCTTCAGTTAAGCACTGGACCGTGCTTAACCGAGGCAGCTGAACGAATCAAAACCGGGGCAGTGCAAAGCCGAGGCGTGCAAAACCGAGGCATGTCTGTATCAGAAATCCCAAGTTTGGAGCTGTTTGGACCATCCCTCTTTTTTTGGCACCGCCCTCTTTTTGACGATTTTCTAAAAATCTTTTTTTCTTCTTTTTATCATAACTTTGCAACTATTTGAGCAAAAAACTTTCTACAGGTTGCATTTTATAGAAAATTGCCCAAGAAATTCGTTAAAATTAAAATTTTAACCCTTTTATGCCCCCTTTTTTTTTTTTTTTTTTGTTCGATGCCACTATCCACTGCGACCAGGAATTAGATCTATTGCGGACTTGCAATTCTATTTATAGAATCACAAAGGCTTCATCTGTTATTAGGCAGATGGGACACGCACACACGCTATTGTTGAGCGAGTGTGTCGAGCGATCCACTGCCGTAACTTCGCCGCCGAAGAGGTTTGAATGTTTTTTCAATCCTCTTTGGCTCTGCCTTTTCCACTCTGTACTGTCCAAATGTATCGCTAGAACCGAAGTGCACATTTACGTTTACTTATACCCAGCTAGCCCTTAAATTCTGGTTTCTGAAAAACTCGTCCCTTCAAAGCACTTTTTGCGATCGGGCCGTGGAGCTCTGCAGGGCAATTATACAGAGAACAGTTGGTCCTTATACATGTGAAGAGTACAGGGGAAAGGATGTGCCGAGCCATGTGGGTTTGAAACCACGACCTTCCGCTCATAAAGCGAAACCTGTAACCATTAGACCACAGGAACTCGGCTTTTTTTATTATGCCCCCTGGTTTTATATTTAAACGTTATATGTTTAAAAATTCATCCAATTGCCCAATTGATCAAAAAATTCTTTCAAAAGTTACAGATTTTGGAATATTTACGTACCATTTTTGTATGGACAGCTGCCAACATTGTATGGAGACTTGTATGGGTGAACCAATGACACAAAATGGCTTCTATGGTCGTAGGGAAGCTCCCACAAAGTTGAGCCAAATAAAATAATACAAATAAATCCATTTCTGAATTTGATAGAGAATTTTTCAACAGTTCGGGTAGAAATTAAAATGGCAATAAATTGAAGAAGAAAACTTGACAAGATTTTTATTTTGAAATTTAATAGTTTATAATTGAAAAGCCGTAGTAATTATTAAGATCGATGCAACGGTCTAAATTTGTATGAATTGAACATTTGAATTGGAAAAAGATCGTGTGCACTAATTGTCAACCCATAACATAAACGAAAAACATCAAAAATTTGTCCATCGTTAGCACTCCGCTGTAGGTCAGCACCGGGGATAGCCTCCGGGGTCATCCACTTAAGTATAGCCTTTTGTGAATGAAAGCTCGCACAAGGGTGCCCATTTAAGCGATCTCACACTCGGGCTGCCGGTTGGACACCCTTTAGGGCGTATTCAGCAGGATCCATAATACGGCAGTAACAGGCCCTTTCGTGACAACCATTGCGGCGAGGCGGAGCGATTCGATGGGGTGGTCAAATCACGCAAGGGTGATCGGTTAGTTAAATTTAGATTTAAGTTGATTTACTGTGAAGTTTAGTTTCTACATAAAGAAATCATTCAAGGTTACATTATTGAAACTTCTGAACCAAGAAATAAAATTCTTGGACACCCTAGTGACGCATCTTGACCGCAGGCCGTTCTTCCAAGACACGACCGTCGTTACGCGCTTCCTAAAGCGGGCAGGGTCCGACAGAGGGCCACATCTGGTCATTTTCTGCATCCAAAGCTCGATTTTTTCACTGCTCCGTTCTACACAGCGGAGAGGGCGCGATAATGATTTCTATAATTAACCCCGGGCTTCGCGGTCCAACCGATTCGTTCGACGCTCTTCGATTTGAAACGGCCCCAAATCGGCCGCCAGTGCCGCCATGGGAATCGTGGCCAGTGGCCAGTTCGGGCTAACAACCACCCTTCTGTGGTTGGCTGCTGCCACCGGCCACTGTACTGTAATTAAAGAGCATTTAACTCTTTGGCTGATTAATTTAATTAATTGTACAAAAGAGTGCAACAGGGGTAAACATGAGGCCCCTTCAGGTGATACCGATCTCTGATGGGCCGCGGCACCGACCCGATGTCCATCTCAACACGGAGGGGGCCTGGCTAATGATCGGTTTTTAGTACGACCCCTCGAGGGGGGCCACCCCACTGCGACAGGGTGCACTAGTTTTGATCGAAATCCGGTGCAGCCGGGATCTCGGTGTGATCTGAGTGATCGTAATGTTTATTATAGCTAATAAGCCAATGTAAATAGAGGTAGAATACATACATTTTGCTTGGATGATAGTTTCAATGTTTGTAGACAATTAATTATAACTTTCAAAGTTCAGTGTTAAATATTCAAAATACTCTGTATGACGCTAATTCATCGCCGTCGTGCTAACTTGTCGTACGTGTATTTTAGGCCAAATTGAGTTAAGAACGCAATTTTGTCCAGCTCGCAATGTCTCACCTTTTGACCTTCACAGATCCCCAACATTTGATTTCAATCCTGAGATATTCACTTTACATATGAAAGTAGTTTCAATCTTGTCATGCTATCTTGTCACTCCCTGAAAATTCATGAAGTGCGACAACTGGCCAAAGGGATTTCAGCTCAGAACGCGTTTGACGCACGTACAACTTAGACTACCGTAAACATTTGTAATCATAACTCGGGACTCCAGCAATCAACTTCAACCAAACTTCGGGACAATGCAAGTAATGGTCAGCCAAACAAAACGTGTTTGTTATTGTTTACATTGCGTGCTTTCGGTTTTGTTTATTCAAGGTCAAACATTAAACCGCGTTTTCTAGGAACGTCGAAATGGACAAGATAGCAGGACGACGTCGACTTGTAGCATTTTATATCAAATAAAAGTTTTCAAATATTCAAAAACTGTGTCTGGGACTACTACGGATCGGTAAAAGAAGCTAGAATAAAATATGTTCAAACAAAAACCATAAAAAAATTGTAGCATCCTGATAATTCGAAAAGTATTTGCCGGTATTTTTAGACGAAGGAGACCTGGAAGAACCTGAAAATTATATCGTCGTTGTCGTGCTATCTTGACGCACATGCATTTGAGCTAAATTGAGTTACGCCATTTTGTGCAGCTCACAATGCCTCACCTTTTGCTCTTACAGAGTCCCAACATTCGATTTCAATTCTGGGATATTCAATAAAAACCAAAAAAAAACTCCGTCAATTGTTGTCACTCTTCTTATCAACACGAAGATTTTATCTGGTCGTGCTATCTTGACATACCCAGAAAATTGTTGTAAGTGCGATGACTAACCAAAGGAATTTTTGACACACGTCATGTCCGACTACCGTAAACATTTGTAATTATAACTCAGAACTCCGGCAACCAAATTCAATCAAACTTCGGTACAATGCACAGAATGGTTAGCCAAACAAAACGTGTTTGTTTTTGTTTACATTGAGTGCTTATTTATTGTTTATTCAAGGTAAAACATTAAAATGCGTTTTCTCGGAACGTCATAAAGCGACGAAAATGTAACTTGAGTGCACTACAACGATAAACGGGTAATTTTCTACCAACTCACACGAAATCGGTAAAAGTTGCCCGACCCCTCTTCGATTTGCGTGAAACGTCGTCCTAATGGTTAACTTTTGTCCCTGATCACGGATCTGATTTTTTGAGGTGATGAGATGGAAATATGGTGTCAAAGGGATGTAGAATTGGACGCCAGATTTGATGGCGTACTCAGAATTCCGAAAAATTGTATTTTTTATCGAAAAAAAACACAAAAAAAAAGTTTTAAAAACTGTGCCATTTTCTGTTCCTCAACTGTAAAATAAATGGAACATATTATGTTAAGGGAAATTCAATGTACTTTTCATATCCACATTAACCCAGAAGGGTAATTTTTTAATTTAGAACAAAATTTTTCATTTTAAAATTTTATGTTTTTTTATTTAGAGTTTTGCGATCTTGACCACTGTTCATTGCTTAAGATTTCAAATTTGTTTCACAAATATTTTTCTAATTTCTAATCGCATACAAAAGCGCATGCTTAGAGAAAATCAAAGCAATTTTGCATTTTACGTTCAAATCAATGCAATCAATTCCTACACCAGCAGCTTACCTTCGCCGCACAATCGCAAGACAATCCCGATAATCCTCGCGCGAGTTATTCACAGTATTAATCTCCAGCCATAACTAGAGACCCTAAATAGGGAGACTGGTCTTAGCTGGCTAAATCGATCTGGCAACGTATGTTTTGAGCTTGGCAACACTGATAAGTTTTGCTGGGCGTAAAGGCAAATGCTCGTTTGGATACGTCAAACTCGTGTCTGTTTGGGTACGTCAAATTCACTTCGACCAGTCTCCCTATTTAGGATCTCCAGCCATAACACCATAATCGTCAGCTAATCAGTGGCTGGTATCGCCCCGGGCTACATAAACAAGCCGGTGCATAATCGGCCGCGGTTTGCATACCGCGGAGTCCAGCATACCATCGGATGGAGTCCTAAAAAGAGGCAGTAGTCGATGAATAGTCCGGATAATGAAACCATGCTCACATCGAGTGGACGCCACCGCCGACAATGTGTTTCTTCCAAAACGGGAAATCTACATCTCCAGTAACTAAGGTTCCGTTGAACGAAAAATAAAACGAATTGTCCAAATCATAAATTTCTGCACTTTATTTCCCGTCGGCCAACTAACTTTGAGCCTGGCGCGCTCGCGCTTGTCACTGCCGTGGCCGGGGCCACACTAGCCAGGCACTATATTTTAGTGCCAGTTATTAGCAGCAGCACGTTGTATGTTGTGGCCTTTTTGTTTAGTATGTGCTCCCCTTTTTTCCGTGGCGGCCGCCTGCGGGAGTCTTTGAAGGTGCACCTCAAGATTTGCATTTGTGCAAACTAAAGTGTCAACGGGCAGGATTCATTAATAAATTTCCACCCCGGCGGCGCTGCAGCCGTTTGACGAGACCCGGGGTCTCCCCAGGTGTCGTCGAGTTTAGCCTGGTGCACTGGCCGGGGTCATCGCGATGGTGGGCAGTGGCGTGCAGGCAGAACTTGTGCGTTTATTCACAAGTAGAATCCTATGAATATACATTACAAATCTAGTCATTTAAAAGAAATAAATATTTAAAAGGTCCTATGAATCTGGGAGCAAGACAGGAAGCAAGAGAGTAACTCTCTTCTCTTTTCCCATATTCCTCCCATTTTCTTCCATTTGTTTCAGTGTACACTCGCACTGGAGTAAACGAGAGTACATACCTGAAATAGATTTATAATCCTTGTCTTGCGCGAGAAGGAATCCTGAAAGAGATGCGTCAAGACACTCATTAGAATCAGACCATGTGATTGGATGACAACAACTAGAATCGACAATCGAATTTTTACTTGTGATTTCAAATTCTTCAATAAAACTTCTATAAAAAAAAAGTTCAGCCTATTATCCTTCCTAAATCCAACGCCACTGACCTTCCCCAGCAGACTCCAGTGACTGCCGTTTTCGCGGCCGTTACCAAACGCCGCCGGCCTTTGACGACGATCCAATAAGGTCTGTTAATTTTCGAACCTTCGACACCTTCGGGGTGATATTTCTGTTTCCCTTTTTGGTCTACACGACAACCAGCAAGACCGCAGCTGCTGCTACTTCTAAGACCCGTCTATCGTTTCCCCGCAGGACACTCCAAGGTATTGCCGCCGTGGAATGGGAAAAAATATGTGCTCAGTTCAGAAGTCATAACAATATTTTCATAAATCACCACCATTGGCAGCAGCAGCAGCCGCCAGCCAGTCAGCGAGGGTCCACGCTAGTTGTGGCGGCATTCTTCCAACGATTGGGACCTCATTTGGAGCAAATTCAAGCAGCTTGGGACTCTGCGCCGTTGACAACCGGGCTTACCGGGGGCAGGGTGAACGGAATCTCTTGTTGCAGGTGACCGCGGAATGTGGTGACGGAAGGTTACCCGGGTGCGCCAGGTGATAAATTTCTGTTTGGTTGAGATCTTTCACCCCTTTTGGTGGCGATGGAGGCGCGCGCTGAGCGATTGATGAGTGACGTTTACACCTCATTAGAGGGGGTATTCGAAGTAAATCGTCGTTTTCGCACCGCCTCTTCTCGCATTTTGGGCAAAATTGAGTTAAAACGCCGTTTTGTCCAGCTCACAATGCCACTTTTTAACCTCCACAGACCCCCAAAATTCGATTATAATTCTGAAATATTCAAAAAAATCAAACCATCCACATTAACGACCCCCGGGTCTTTTGTGGTCTCTACTGCAAGTTTCTACTCGAACCTAGGAGTCCGAAGGCTTGAATGGAGAGAGCACCCAAACCTCTTTCTACTCCAAGGAACCGTCCACCCCAGTGTTTGAACTGACGACCTTTGGATTGCGAGTCCAACCGCCGCCAGCGATTCCACAGGAGCAGGCTTGGTTTGGTGTGTTATATGTACTTATGGCATGGAGACGACTCCTACACCTGGAATGACTTAACGGCCTAACAACCAAGGCCGGGACCGACATTTTACTTCCTCATCCGATGGAAGGTTGGAGCAGATGGGAATCGAACCCAGAATCATCCGCTTACAAAGCGGACAGCGTAACCATTGAAATATTCAATAAAATCCGAAAAAAAAACTCCGTGCATTGCTGTCACTCTTCATCCTACTTAAAAAACTCGAAAATTGCTGTACCTGCGACAACTGGCCAAAGCGATTTCAGGTCAGAACGCGTTTGACACACGTACATGCCTGACTGCCGTAAACATTTTCAGTTATAACTCGGGAATCCGTCAACCAAATTCAACCAAACTTCCGGAAAATGCACAGAATGGTCATCCAAACAAAACGTGTTTATTATTGTTTACATTGCGTACACTTGTGTTTTGTTTATTCAAGGCCAAACAATTGATATGAAACCATTTTAAAAAGAAGCATATGCCTTATGGCGAAAAGAAAAGTGTTTCAAGTGTCGCTGTTGAATGGTAAAGTTTGTATAGAAATTTTGGAAAAAAAAGAATAAAAAAGGCAAAATATTGCTACTTTTCCCCGGAAGATGGTGATAATTGTGTAAAAATTTGGACAGTAATGAGATTCTAATGTGAAATTAAAAGGATTACAATTTTTTCGAAGATCGCTAAGCGATTCGAGTTGATCCTGCATTGTTATTAGCAATTAAACAAATTTCATATGTCCCCCAATACATATCAGATAGTAATAAAAAATAGTGTTTTTTTTTTGCAAATCAAGTTTTTGTGACAAAAAGATAAGTTAAAAATCACATTTTTTTGGTAATCGTGTATCATTTTTTTTTCAGTGTATTCCTTATCCATACCTACAACTTTGCCGAAGACACCAAATCGATCAAAAAGTTCCTTCAAAAGATACAGATTTTTTAATTTTCACATATCATTTTTGTATGGACAGCTGCCAAATTTGTAATGGAAATTATATGGGCTTCTTTGGGCATACCGAAGACATCATAAAATTTCAGCCGGATTCAAAATACAAAAATTAAAATTAAAAAAAGACAGATTTCCTAGAGAATTGCTCTTCTGTAAAATTACAATGTACAGTAAAAACTAACTTAATCCACCTATGTGGTTGGTGCCTTCCTCACTCTTTTCCAACAATGGGTGATATGTAATATGATGGGTTTGGACACAAATTTGATCCAAAAAAACACACATATCACTCAAGGGCTCATAAGTGGCATTATAAGTGGTCAGAACTCGAAACAGGGTTGCCAGATCTTTAATGTTTTGGACTCGTTGGAAAGGTCTTTCAATTACCTAACCAACGATGGGTCGGATGATGGATCCGGACAATGTTTACATACATTTAAATGAGATCCAGCTACAAAAAAAGAACTCGAGACAGGGTTGCCAGATCTTCAATAATTTAGACTCGTTGGAAAGGTCTTTTGATAACCTAACCAACGATGGGTCGGATGATGGACCCGGACATAGTTTACATACATTTAAGTTAGATCCAGCTTCAAAAAAGTACATCAATATCACTTAAGTGGCCATATCTCGAGACAGGGTTGCCAGATCTTCAAAGTTGTAGATTCGTTGGAAAGGTCTTTCAATTACCTAACCAACGATGGGTCGGATGATGGATCCGGACATTGTTTACATACATTTAAATGAGATCCGGCTTCAAAAAAGTACATAAATATCACTTAAGTGGTTATAACTCGAGACAGGGTTGCCAGATCTTCAATTATATGGACTCGTTGGAAAGGTCTTTCGATTACCTAATCAACGATGGGTCGGATGATGGATCCGGACATTGTTTATATACATTTAAATGAGATCCGGCTACAAAAAAGTACATAAATATCATTTAAGACGGGATATCTCGAGACAGGGTTGCGAGATCTTCAATGTTTTGGACTTGTTGGAAAGGTCTTTTGATTACCTAACCAACGATAGGTCGGGTAATGGATCCGGACATTGTTTACATACATTTAAGTGAGATCCGGCTACAAAAAAGGTGCAGGTGGTTATGTTACACATGACCAGTATGACAAAGAACTTTGTTTTGTTGAATTTTCGATTAGAATGTCCGGTCCAAATTCCCCCCTTATAATAACCGTCCTATCGAACTAAGAGGACGGAAATTGCAAGTGGAGCTGAAATAGAAATCGAAGTGAAATCAATTTACTATCCTTCACCACTCGAAAGTTACCAAGATGCGGGAATGTTTTTGCAAGGCTGTTGCAAGCAATCGGTGGTCGCAGTAATCTATTTATTACTTCCTGCCTAGTAAGCAATATATTTTAACTGCTTAGTTTCAGATAATGGCCAAATGCAACTTTTTATGTCCAGTATCAAAAATCATAAAGTTTGATACCCATATTGCCCCAACTCTTACGGTTCGGCAAATGTCCCCCCATCGGAACATCCGCGGGGCCTCCGGCCACTCCGGATTGTGGCCACTACTGTCGAAATGTCAAATTTCATGTCCAGTATCAAAAACCATAAAGTTTGATACCCATATTGCCCCAACTCTTACGGTCCGGCAAATGTCCCCCCATCGGAACATCCCTGGGGCCTCCGGCCACTCCAGTCCAGGTGGTGGCCAGTTCCAATGATCGACTCCCGCGACTGGCATGTCTTAGCTGGTCCTTGCCTCCAAGCCATCTGCTCTCGGACCTCCAGGCCGTCTGCTACCGGGCCACCAGGCCATCTGCTTCTGATGTGTTCTCGTCGACGTCCAGCAATAGAATGAATTTTCGGGACCGACCGAGCCGAGTTTTGTTGGCTCGTCGGCGATCCGAAAATTATGAGGTGGAGTGGGGGTGATTTTAGATACATCAATCTCACGTCTCTCGATTGACTGATTGGGAAACGTTCGTTCATCCAACCAGCGTGCACCAAAAAGAGGGGAAATTTGCCGAGAGGGGAATTCGTCACGTAACGTTTTCGCTTCGCGAAAATTTTGGATTGACACCACGTATAGAAACCTTAGGACAAAGTTCTTTGTCAAAAGTACATAAATATCACTTAAGTGGTCAGAACTCGAGGCAGGGTTGCCAGATCTTTAATGTTTTGGACTCGTTGGAAAGGTCTTTCGATTACCTAACCAACGATGGGTCGGATGATGGATCCGGACATTGTTTACATACATTTAAGTGAGATCCGGCTTCAAAAAAGTATACAAATATCACTTAAGTGGTCAGAACTCGAGACAGGAATGCCAGATCTTCAAAGTTGTAGATTCGTTGGAAAGGTCTTTCAATTACCTAACCAACGATGGGTCGGATGATGGATCCGGACATTGTTTACATACATTTAAATGAGATCCGGCTACAAAAAAGTACATAAATATCACTTAAGTGGTTATAACTCGAGACAGGGTTGCCAGATCTTCAATTATATGGACTCGTTGGAAAGGTCTTTCGATTACCTAATCAACGATGGGTCGGATGATGGATCCGAACATTGTTTACATACAGTTAAATGAGATCCGGCTACAAAAAAAGTACATAAATATCACTTAAGTGGTTATAACTCGAGACAGGATTGCCAGATCTTCAATGTTGTAAATTCGTTGGAAAGGTATTTCAATTACCTAACCAACGATGGGTCGTATGATGGATCCGGACATTGTTTACATACTTTTAAATGAGATCGGGCTACAAAAAAAGTACATAAATATCACTTAAGTGGTTATAACTCGAGACAGGGTTGCCAGATCTTCAATGTTGTAGATTCGTTGGAAAGGTCTTTCAATTACCTAACCAACGATGGGTCGGATGATGGATCCGGACATTGTTTACATACATTTAAATGAGATCCGGCTACAAAAAAAGTACATAAATATCACTTAAGTGGTTATAACTCGAGTCAGGGTTGCCAGATCTTCAATGTTGTAGATTCGTTGGAAAGGTATTTCAATTACCTAACCAACGATGGGTCGGATGATGGATCCGGACATCGTTTACATACATTTAAGTGAGATCCGGCTTCAAAAAAGTACATAAATATCACTTAAGTGGTCAGAACTCGAGACAGGGTTGCCAGATCTTCAATGTTGTAGATTCGTTGGAAAGGTCTTTCAATTACCTAACCAACGATGGGTCGGATGATGGATCCGGACATCGTTTACATACATTTAAGTGAGATCCGGCTTCAAAAAAGTACATAAATATCACTTAAGTGGTTATAACTCGAGACAGGGTTGCCAGATCTTCAATGTTGTAGATTCGTTGGAAAGGTATTTCAATTACCTAACCAACGATGGGTCGGATGATGGATCCGGACATTGTTTACATACATTTAAATGAGATCCGGCTCCAAAAAAAGTACATAAATATCACTTAAGTGGTTATAACTCGAGACAGGGTTGCCAGATCTTCAATGTTGTAGATTCGTTGGAAAGGTCTTTCAATTATCTAACCAACGATGTGTCGGATGATGGATCCGGACATTGTTTACATACATTTAAATGAGATCCGGCTACAAAAAAGTACATAAATATCACTTAAGTGGTTATAACTCGAGACAGGGTTGCCAGATCTTCAAAGTTGTGGACTCGTTGGAAAGGTCTTTCAATTACCTAAATAACGATGTATAAAATGATGATGTTTGGTTCAGTTTACTGCCATTTATTCATCTTCCGAAAATATGCGAAAACACATTTTTATACATAACTTTTGAACTACTTATCGAAACTTCAAACAATTCAATAGCACCGTATGGGACCCTAAACCAAGTCGAATGCGACTGGTTTGGTCAAAATCGGTTCAGCCAGTGCTGAGAAAACTGCGTGACATTATTGGTCACATACACACACACATACCCACACACATACACACACACATACACACACACACACACACACACACACATACACACACACATACACACACACATACACACAGACATTTGTTCAGTTTTCGATTCTGAGTCGATATGTATACATCAAGGTGGGTTTTCGAGCTTTTAATAAAAAGTTCAATTTTAGAGCAGGATTATAGCCTTACCTCAGTGAGGAAGGCAAAAACCGCTATAATGATTTTTGAAATGAAAACGATACTTAATCCACCTTTAGGTGGCTGGTGCCTTCCTCACATTCACAAAGTCAATACATTCAGTAAAAATAGCAACATTACCTTAACATGTTTAACAAATCAATTTTATTACTGATTTCTTTTGATAGGGTTCGCAGACCTTCAATTTTTCTGGCTCATCGGCAAGGTCTGATAAAAAAACCTATCCAACGAAAGTTCACATGGAAGATTCAGACAATATTTTTATCACAATATCTCAGATCCGGCCTCCAGAAAGTATATAAATAACACTTAAGTGCCAATAACTTTTGATAGGGTTGTCAGATCCTTGATGTTTTAGGCTCATTTGAAAGGTCTTTCAATTATCTAACTAACGATGGGTCGCATGATGGACCCGGACATATTTTTTTCTGAAATATCTGAGATCCGGCCTCCAAAGAGTGTATAAATAACACTTAAGTGCTAATAACTTTTGATAGGGTTGTCAGATCCTTGATGTTTTAGGCTCATTTGAAAGGTCTTTTGATTATCTAACTAACGATGGGTCGCATGATGGACCCGGACATAATTTTTACTGAAATATCTGAGATCCGGCCTCCAAAAAGTGTATAAATAACACTTAAGTGCTAATAACTTTTGATAGGGTTGTCAGATCTTCAATGTTTTGGGCTCATTGGAAAGGTCTTTTTAATACCTTTCTGAAAATGTATAACATGTTTCTTGCAAAAACCACCCTTTTTACAATGTTCCGGACATACGCCAAAATCGTTTTTTAGCACAACTTTTGAAGTACTTAACTAAACTTGCTGATTTTAAATAGAGACCTATGGGACCCCAAGACGGATCGAATGAGACTAATACGGTCACAATCCGTTAAACCAGTCTGGAGATAATCGAGTGACAATTTTTTTGTCCACCCACCTACACACATCCACACAGACATTTGCTCAGAACATGATTCTGAGTCGATAGGTATACGTGAAGGTGGGTCTACGAGGTCGAATTAAGAAGTTCATTTTTCGAGTGATTTTATAGCCTTTCCTCAGTAAGGTGAGGAAGGTAAAAATGGAAGCTTTTTTCCAGAAAACTATCCTGTACTGAGTTTTGCACCATTCTTCAATGCGTCGCCATCGTGCTAACTTGTCGTACGTGCATTTTGGGCCAAATTGAGTTAAGAACGCCATATTGTGCAGCTCACAATGCCTCACCTTTTGACCGTCACAGATCCCCAAAATTCGATTTCAATCCTGAGATATTCAACAAAAACCGAAAAAACTCCGTGCATTTTTGTCACTTTATATATGAAAGTAGTTTCAATCTTGTCGTGCTATCTTGTCACTCCATGAAAATTGATGTAAGTGCGACAAAAGGCCAAAGGGATTTCAGGCCAGGAAAGTCAGGATGCGTTTGTCGCACGTACAAGCTAGACTACCGTAAACATTTGTAGTTATAACTCGGGACTCCAGCAACCAACTTCAACCAAACTTTGGGACAATGCACAGAATGGTCAGCCAAACAAAACGTGTTTGTTATTGTTTACATTGCGTGCTCTCGTTTTTGTATATTCAAGGTCAAACATTAAAACGCGTTTTTCTCGGAACGTCGAAATGGCGGGTGCGACAAGATAGCACGACGACGTCGAATGGGAATTACCAGTAGAAGTAATGACCACGCTTGGTTGAATCTAAACAGTTGGATTCAATCGAAAATTCGGGCTAGTGAGCAAAAACTGAGAAAATACATTTCTAAAAAAAATCCGTTAAACTGAACAACAAAGTTAAAAAATGCCTAAAGAACATGTTATCATTTCGTCGTTTCTGTGATATCTGTGATAAAAAAAACTCAAAATTACCCCGCAAAAATAAGAAAAAATACAATCTTAAAGAGAGTTGAAGGCCGATCAACTAAATCAAACCCGAATCATTGCCCACTTACATACGACAGCATTTAAATTCTTCAGCGAAATCAACAATAATTACACATTCCCATCAATCTTGTGTCATTCAGTGCTCGGCGCCGCCATCACAGCGTTGCAGAGACAAACAAGAGAGTTGTTCTGCTGATTTTCGCAGCTCCACCACTTGAGCTGGTGGTGTCAAATTTACTACGCTACAAGTGAACGGGCAGGAATTCACTTGCCTCCCTAATTACCCGCCCAACTACGACAAGATACGTTACTTCGTGGCCGCAAAACAAAGGCTTCATTCAAGAAACGTTGTGGTTTAATGTTTTTGTTTTCCACCATCGGAAAAAATAAACTTGTTCAATTTTGGAAAACGACTCCGTTTGCGATAAAACGGCTTCGAAAAGAGAATCCAATTTTAGAGGTCGTCTTCGTCCGACTTCATGGAGAAGGTAACCAAAAATCAGATCAAAACAAATTAATTAAGGGGTTTTGCATTCATTGGTGATTGTGGTAAAATGGACAGTGAGATTAGTAATAAATTTGTTATGAGTTGTGTTTGACTGATTTTTTTTCAATTCTCGTAAAGATTAATTTATAAAGCCATTTTTATGATTTGGTAATTTTTGACTAATAAGGTTACGCAACTTTACTCACCGTGATCCGGTGCCACCCTTTACTCCACAGATAAACAAAGTAATACCGACACAGGTCGAGCCCCACCCCGGGCCGGAAGACCGACAACATTCTCTTTCAGAACCTGATATTGACCGCAAAACCGGCGCGATGTAAACAACAATAAAGTTTACACCTCACGTTGTACACCAGACTGAGTGGTCCTGGGTGCAGGGTGAGTGACAAAAAAGGAAAAGTGAGCAAGAATTCCCTGCTGCTGGTCAGTACAAACGAAACGAAAATAACCAAACCAGATTAACGAGGGGCTGGGTTCGACGGTCCCCAGTGGGTTAGTAGTACTTCATAAGGTTGATCTGGTCTCGGAGGTAGTTCAATATCAACCGGACAGTCGTACTGTTAAAAAAGGTGACTTTAGTCATTTATTTATGCCGCTTTTTTAAATCATGAAATTTGTATGAGTTACATCTGGGATTGAATCTGTAATGTCTCATATTCTTTAACTTCTAGATTCTGTTTCATCAAAACTAGCAACACTGCTAGATATGGTATTGTTCACGAGGGTTCAAGTAATGGCAAGGCCAATGTCACCCCACCCTACAGAACAAGTGAGAGTTCAACTCAACCCACAGAACTAGACCCCCAGACGCTTAGTACGTACGGAGTACATTAAGATCACTTTATCAGTCACGAGCACCGTGTGCACCGATTTGTGCCCAGTAAATTGAGGCGGTTGTGACTCGAGGGGCTTTGCCGGTTATAAATTACTTTGTTTGATTTATCTGACCTAATGTGTGTACCGGCCGGCCGGTCAATCTGTACGCGACACAACAGTGCCACCCTAAAGCTCCGAAAGCTCTTGGTGGCAAAATTCAAGGTCCTTTCGTCAGGCGTGCTGCAATAATTAAGATTATTTACGAGACTTGCCCGGTTCGGCCTGAGCGGTTGAGGCACATTAGTCTCCAAAATAATGTGTGCATTCCACCATTATTTCACAACCAATTCCTGTCCCAACGCAGAAATCAAAGTCTGCCCAACCAAGAACCAACCTCCTGGAAGTGACCACTTTGGCAGCAATCATGACATTGACGGCAGCTCTCGGCGGGGTTTCGTTCAGAAACAACACAAAAAAAAATCCCCGTAAAACACATCGAAAAATGATTAATGGCTCCAACCACAACAAACGGTGGCCAATTTCCCCTCCAGCATCTGCCAGCGAAGGAATTCCCCTGCGTCGAGACCATGAGCATTTCCCTGACCAGCCAAGAGTGGTGGCCACTTGTTACCCTCAACCGTTGGCCGCCAACGCCGCCAGCGAGGGTGATAATTACAAAATCATATTTATTATAAGCTAAGCAAATGTTTTCACCGAAAAAAAGCTCGCCACAACAACATCATCATCAACGGCGTTGATGTGAGGAATTGAAGACGGCTTGATGTGGCCTGTTTTGGGTAACGGCCTTACGACAGGCCCAATAACTTTCGCCTTCACCTCGGTTGAAGGTGGATTTAGGGAGGAAGTCTGGTAGTTTCGGCTAAGGCTGCGGTATGAGTTTAGATTCGATGACGAAGTTTCTCCTACAACGATAAGTTTCCGAAACAATTACAAAACCTATTCTAGTGTGATAATTTTTCTTTTCCAAACGGTTTAAAACGTAAACAAAAACCACTCGGACTAGTAAGGAATGTTTCATGGGTTAAAAGCTTCCCTCAAGTGCGACTACATTCTAAAGAGAGTGGTGGCATGATCCACCTTGAAAAGCTCGCAAACTTTAAGAGCTCACAAGCGGTAATGGAATAAAGACGACTTCCACAGTTCCGATGGACCACACACGTACAAGTACCAACTCCTGACGGGCACACGTTCACCTGTAAACCCGCGCAAACACGCGAATTACATCCTCCCCCGCGCGCACACTCGGCACTCTGACCTAAACCAACTAACCAACCACCCTCCCTCCCTTTGAAAAATCTTTCGTCCATCATCAACACTCTCGTCTCTCGGAGTCGGATCATCAGCACACCTGGCCCGCAGAAACCGGCGTTCCTTCGTACGACCTGAAACATAATTACGCTGCGTTCGTAAAAATAAAAATTTGAAAGTCTGCCCCCAAGTTGGAGTACACACACACACACACGTACAAAATCACACACATTTAGCCAATTGAGCCGTCACTAAAGGTCAGGCTCATCTGCGATCCGCCGCGCGACCAAGACGACTTTTCACTTTGGCCCATCCAAAATATTAATAAAATTCCCCCTTCACTGGCGATTTTGCGGTGTAGGCACGTCAGAGGTGGGCCGCGAGGGTTAAGGGAACTTGCTTCGAAGATTTCGAAATTTATAAAATCATTTCAATTTTTCTTATACACATCTGGAGTTTAAAAAAAAAAAAGTCCAAAAAACAAATTTTCAGTTTTTGATTTTTGGGTGTTTTTTAATATCCCTGACTCAAGGCGGTTTCAAAAACACCCAAAAAGCAAAAACTCGAAAATTTGGTTTATTGGACCTTTACAAAAAAACCCAGACATGTAATTGATTTGAAATAGGAATTTTAAAATTTTGCTATGAGTGAAAATTATTTAATTTTTAAAAGTACAACTGACAAAAATAATGTTTTTAAATAATTTTGTATAATTTTTAATTTTAAAAGCAAACATCTTTCATTTTAGTCATGACACAAAATAAAAAGGGCCATTATTACGTTCACCTTATTCAGTTTTTATTTATCTTATTGACTGATAAAGACTTTAGAAACGTATGAAATAATTTTATTTAAAATTATCCTTTTTTATGTCCACGTAACAAATCTAGCAAAACAATGTAATTGGGCCAATGCACAGTGTTCGGAATAGCAAAATTAAGTGGAATAAATTGATAACTCCTTTATTTGACGTCCTAGCCAAATGGTGTCTTGAGAAGAGTTGTTGTACTTGATAAAGTTATTGACATACAAGTTGACGACCTTGTGTCAACCAAACACTAACTTTGTTGGATGACATTGTAGGGATTCGGTGTCTTCGGCAAAGTTTTAGAAGAGAAAATTTTATGAATGTTTGTCGAAGTGTTTATGACATAAAATTACACATCTTTGCCGAAGATAGGAAAATGTTTTGAGCCTTATATGAGGAGTTATAACCATTTGTATGTGATTTTGAACCTATTACATATGTTTTCATAATGGCGCATTTTGACGCAAAACCAAACAATTAGAGGGTGACGAGCGGGAATTCCCGGGAAAAAAATCCCGGGTAATCGACCATTTTTGGACCTCTCGATTCCCGGGAAATTTGGTCGAGAGTCCCGGGAAATTTTATACTTATAAAAATCGAAGCAAAATGTAATAAATTAATCAGAAAAACATTTGAATAATTCGAAATGGTTTAGAACATTGGCTGTTCACTTGTCGTACGTTCCAATAACTATAATTGAGAGAAGCCCAAAAAATGTTGATCCCAAAATTTACCTTAACGCATACTTAGCAGTTACATCCCAGAAATGAAATATAAGGTTTTGCCTTTCTTACAAAAGAAAGGTTTAAGGTTTGCTTTTGGAAAAACGCTTTTTTTCAGAAATCTAAAAAAATTCGTGCACGGCGAGGATTCGTCCCAGGAAAAAATCCTATTACTAAATTGAAGGTTTAGATGCGCTCTTTCGATTGAATTTTCGCCCGAAACCCGGAACTCAAAGTCTGATTTTTGAGAGCTCTTTTTCTGAAATACATGGCCGATGTCTGTATCCGCTCTTAAAAAATTGTGTCTTTCATCACTGGAAAACCGCTCGTAAAACCCACAATTTTTAAAAGCCAGATCTGTAGCCGTGGGGTCGGAGACGAACATTTTATTTTTCGATTCACAATTTTCGACCAGTAAATG
The DNA here is from genome assembly GCF_016801865.2 of Culex pipiens pallens. Classification (NCBI taxonomy): domain Eukaryota; kingdom Metazoa; phylum Arthropoda; class Insecta; order Diptera; family Culicidae; genus Culex; species Culex pipiens. The sequence goes on along the minus strand of NC_068938.1, from coordinate 143,464,999 downwards.
TGGTCAAAGCCATTTTTAGAGGTCTTTTTTGGACTATTTTACAGATAACACTATCAAATTTTAAGAATTCAGTTTCAAACAAAAAGCCATTCGAAAACATGCGCCATAAACTGTTTGGGCCCATAATTTGAAGCTTTTCCAAAATGTATTTCCAGAGATATAGCGATTTTAGTGTTTTTCGTCTTATTTTTACCCTATTTTTTCCTAATAAATTTTTGGATTTATACAAAATCATATAGGCAATCAAACGTCAAAATTACCCCCCACTAGAGGGTGCTGAAACTTGGGGTGATGTTTTCATTATAACCTACAGCGAGTAAATTGGTTTGAAATTTGAAATTGTTTTATTTCATCATAAAATCGACATTGATAGCAAATTATACCATTTTCAGGTAAGAAATCCAAAGCATAATTGATTTAAACGAAAATATTTTTGTGATGGCCGATTTTACCAGTTCATTATTTCATTCAAAATAAGGGAATGTTTTAATCAACCAAACCCTAGCTAATCAATTGAGAATGTAGATAATTTAAGTGGACAAATATTGTTTAAAGTCACTTCTACCATAAAAGCAAAGCTCTGCTTGAAAAATGGTAATTGGAAGGATTTTCAAAATTAGCAATCTAACCTCATTCTCGCGTTTTCAATCCGGATCTCAGAATTTTCAATGAAAAAGGCAACTTAGCAAAAAAATCAAAAAGTCAGTCGATAGAACTATTTATTTCTTACCTCCTGTTAACTTTATTTTATTCCAAATGATCAATTTTCTTTTAAAAAACCTTAAAATAGTTTTCACTCCCCTTTGCACTTATCGCGCAAAAACGTAAACGTAACCTTGCACCAAAGTTCTCCTACTCGAATGTAGGTGGAGAATCAAGTTTTTAGCTTTGGTTTTGGGGGCCTATACTGAACATCAAATTTGAAGTCCCGGCTCGTTCTCGTTCTCGCTCGAAAGCTCGACAAGTCGTCAATTCGAAGCTTCAACGCCAGCGCTTTTACGCTTGCGCGTTTTACGCTGCGCGTGAAAGTGTTCTTTCTGGCTTCTCATAATTGATCGACAAAGTGCAATAGCGATACATATTTTTTTAATCATAGACTAATATTATAGACTGAGTACCCTTTATTTTTTTTCTAATAATGTCAATCCAATATGTTTTTCTTAATTAAATTTAAATGTCTTGCGACAAATAATGTACTTCTGAAATTAAAAAAAAAATGGGATTTGAGGTTTAGCCTTAAAAGATTCGAAGCTTTAGGTAAAATTCTCACTGGATGGTATCATTATGTTTTTGAAAAAATAATTGCACCAATATTTTTCTCGGAGTTTCATCATTTTGTAAGAAAGGCTCTATTTCACCTCTGGTGATATTAAATCGGGTTTTTTTTTTTATTTTTGTATAATTTATTAATTTTTCCTTCTCTTGCCAAATTCACTGTTAGAATATCCAATTACATCAAAATGAATTATAGTTCAAATCATAGTTGAAAGGAACTCAAAACTCTATTAGGTTATATGAAATACGGAATTGTTAATTGATTATTTACTAATAAAATACATTGAATTGAATTGTATTATTAATTGATGTAGAGAAAAACCTTTTCAAAATTTTCAATTTTCATATCCTCTTTATAGCTATTTCATTGTTGATGTCAATAAGTCATTTTGTGTTTCACATTATCCTCAATATTAGAATATATTTTGGAAGAAAAAACTCTGGCAATTTGTAAAGATTGCCTCAATCTTTGTTAAGGTCCGAACATTCGGGTTTTCCTCATAATTGTAAATATTTTTTCAATGAATATTTTCAGTTGACCTTAAACAAGAAATGAATCCTAAAATTGTTTTGAACAGTTATGTATCACATTGCGATACAGGGAAATTATATATTTGCTATATTTTACTTCACAAAAATCTGATAACAAGTGCATGCAACAACTTTTGAAACATCACTGTGTGCGAATTAAGACTCGTAAACATTTTAAACTACAATTTTGTGTCCCAAAAAGCTCAAAAAACGATCTTGTATTTGCAGATTAAGAAAAAAAATCTAATGGCTGAAATAGTTCCTTGAAGTAATCAGGCTACTTAAATTAACGTTTCTTTTAATAAGTATGAATTAATTGTAATTGAATTCATTGAAAAGACATAAATTTATGACTTTTCCTTTTTCAATTATTGGCACTATTGGCATAGTTAAAAAAAACTCCCGGGTCCCGGGAATTCCCGGGAAATGGCCAAATTCAACTCTCGATTACCGGGAAATTCAAAATCTTGAGAATCGTCACCCTCTACAAACAATGCACCTGAAAAAAATATCATCGTGTCTATAGGTGTATATTTTTAGATATCTCAATTCGAATTTGATGGTTTTAATAATTTATTCATAGCCAAAATATTTTCCATAAAAATCGATCAATTTACCCTTCAATTTACCTCGTATTGAATATGATTTCGAATAACATTTATAAAAAAATTGATTAAAAACCGTCAAATTCAAATTGAGATGTCTAAAAATAGACACCGATAGACACGGAGATATTTTCCAGGAAATGTAGTTGAAAGTGTGTACTTTTAGGTGCATTGTTCGGTTTTGCGCTAAAATGCGCCATTTTGAAAATATAGCAACTTGAAAATAGGCTCAAAATCATTTAAAAATGACTATAAATCCTCAATAAAGGCTCAAAACATTTTGCTTTCTTCGGCAAAGATGTGTAACTTTATGTCATAAACAACTCTTCAGAACATAGTAGGCCGCCAAAATGCTAACATTTTGAGTTATCACCAAAAAGTGCTTTTCTGGACCATTTTTGCAAAAATGGCGTATATCTCGAGTAGATTAAGATCTACAGATTTGGCGCCTACACCGACGCCCTACAACGTCATCCAACAAAGTTAGTTTTTGGTTGACACCCTGGAAGGTCGTTACCCTTATCAACTAGCCCTTATCAAGTAAAACAACTCTTCCGAAAACACCATTTGACTAGGACGTCATATAAAGGAGGTATCAATTTATTCCACTTAATTTTGCCATTCCGAACACTGTGCAATGACGAAGTTTAAACAAGGAGTCTATTTTATGACGTGAGCTGGGTAGACTCTTTGTTTACATTTCTTTGTTCACCTTATTATATTGTCCCCCTTCTTTTTTTAACAAACATATTGGTTTATGGATGTCTCCTTACAAAACGTTTTTGTTTATTTCGTGTTTAATATGTTTGTTTACTTTGTTTTATTTCATTCAATATTTTGCACTTTTTGAAAGAAGCGTAACTGTAATAATTAATAATTCATTTTGGCGAAGTATCGAATAAGCATAAAATAGTTGTACATTTATTCAACGAGGTTTACCGATTTGGATAAAAAAGATGAATACTGAAATATCAACTTCTGCAACGAATTTTATATCGAAATTGCAAAAAAATTGTATGGAACTCGGAGCAAAATTAGAAAGATCTACGTTTTGCACCTTATGCATAAACTACTCTCAAAAAACTTCAAAATCCATAGACAACAACAACAAATATTTACAACGACCCAAATAGTTTACAGTGAAGTGAAGTGAAGGGGTAATTAGGTTAGGCTAGTACATGTTATAAATAAATATTTTTGTCCCTCGACTGATGTCAAGGTCGAAAGGGAACATGAAAAAAATGCTAAATTTAATATTGCTGGACTTTTTTAAACCAAAAAATGATACAAAATGCTGTTTTAAAAATGTTATACAAAAGATTTCTTGTTATTTTTGGATAGCCTTTTATTTCACAATTCGACATTTTTTAAATTGATGTCAGTAAGCGCTTTAGTTTAGACAAGGTATGATAGATTGGGGCAACCAGGCGTTACCATTGAATCAAACTTTCTTAGAATTAATCCATGGTGGAGCTTGGTTTTCTTGAATGATTTCCTAGCATTTCTGACCAAAATTAAGAACTTAAATTTTGGGTAGAAAATTAAATAAGATTAAACTCTATCGATTGGAACGTGTTCAGGGAGCCCAAATCTAACTATCATACCTTGTCAAAACTGAAGCGTTTAGGGACATTAACTTGAAAAATATCGAGTTGTGTAATGGTTTAAATTAATTTTGATTTTCGCAATAAATTCCAAAATATGGGCTATAAACTTCTCTTTTTATAAATGATCAATAAATACACTATCATTTTTGAGATTTTGTTTTAGATTTAGATCCGTAAACATCTGCCAAAATTAACAAAATTTTACCTGATAATCTGATTTATGACAAAGGTTATCAAAATACACAATATAATTTCTGTTAATTTTCATTTAACTAATCGTTCATCAGTTGAAGAGTCGGTGAAATTTATATAATTTAGTTAATGAAAAAACTGAGTAGATTGGTATGAATAAACCAGAAAAAATTGCTAAATTCACATCAATCGAAATTAAATAATATGCATTCTTAACGCCAGTAAAATTTATATAATCTCAAAAAGTTCTTCAATTGCAAAAAAAAACCGTGAATTTGTTAGGCCGTTGCAAATATTTTTCAAAGTTTATGTCGCCCCCCTTGCAACAATCTCAAACGCATTTTCCTGCATTTATAATCGTATTAAGCATGTTTGGGCTGGATTGAACGATTTTGAATTTTTATGAAATTCCAATGTACCTAGGTATTTTGGAAACTAATGATTGCAAAACAACTGGGCAGGTGTAAAATGCATTTTAAAATACTTTATTCATTCAAATGTTGAAACCATGGCTCGTAAATTCAATCTTTAAACTTTTTATTTTATTTTTTTTTTGCCCCATCCCCTCGACTTTGGTCACAGTCAAGGGACATAAACTTCAAAAAATATTTGCAACGGCCTTATTAGAAGAATAAATACCAACATTACTCTCCAAATATTTTAGTTAAAATATTTGTTCTGCAGTTAAACAATTGCGAGAATTAACCGAATTCTGATGGAAAAATCAAGTGTACTTTTTTTCAATTTTACTCCAACTACCCCACTACTATCCCTCACGCGAAGAGGATTCATCCACCGAATCAACTAGTCGCATCGTCTAGGCCAGCAGGGGTCCAGGGGAGGCCTCGTATGAAAGTCACAGTCTATAAAAAAAAACACACATTCACCGATTTGTGTCCCCCTCAGTGCCTCAAAGTTTCGGACTGATCAGGCCCAGACCCCACATGCCCAGGTACTTCAGTGTGACCTTGTCATGCAGAAAAATAAAATCCCCATTCGCTAAAACAACGAACTCCGAACGGCATGGGCATCTTCATCGGCCGTTCGTGAATCAACGCGTCCATTTGGGTGTTTTAATTGCAGCGTGGTTTGGGCGCAGTTTCGGCAAAAAGGCAACTTTCAAATTTCGGACGACCCGCAACGGACGACGATGTGTGGCAGGTTCTTCTTCCAAAGCTGGTGCTTTTCGGTTGGTCCT